>NC_046365.1:37006834-37047510 GCF_011125445.2 Fundulus heteroclitus
GCTCGTTTGAGACGCCAGAAGGTCAACACATTTGTAGGCTGATTTGTTTTTTCCAGGTAAATTTCTGCAGGTGAATTTTTTTACTGGTGAATTTAAAGTAAAATAAATAAATATCCCATACATTATTGCACTGGATAAAAATTCTTTGTTCAGGGTTTCCCCTACCGTATTTATTATAAGCTTGGCGGGCCGCTGGGCTTTACACTGCAAAAATGAACTAAAAGTAAGTAAAATATTCTTGAAATTAGTGTATTTGTCCTTGGTTTGAGCAGGTAACTAGGATGATCTGCCAATGGAATGAGTATTTTTACCTCTAAAATAGGATAATTAGATAAACTGCACTTGAAATAAGATGATGAAGATGAGTTGTTCTATTTTAAGTGCAAAAGTCTTACTCCACTGGCAGAAAATCTTATTCACTTGCTCAAGTCAAGGACAAATCCAGTAATTTCAAGAAAATTTGGCTTTCTTTTAGTCCCTTTTTGCAGTGTACCCCCCAACAGCTGTATTTCATCTGAGATTAAATAACTTACAGGTGGATCCTATTTACTGATCAGGCGACTACTGAGGGCCGTTGGTTACACGGAAATTTTATTTGGTGGCAACACATTAAATACGGCTAGGCAAAAATCTTCTGATTTTTCCCTCTGTTAAGTTGAAAACAGCTTATATTTTTCGTTTTATTGTTCAAGCTGTGTGTTGGTCTCCCCCATAAAATCTTGATAAAGGAAGCTTGCGGAAAACTTGTTACGATCACGTTTGTGAGGCACTGTATATACATTTACATGCAATGTACTTTTGGAGGGGGAATGGCCAAAATCTAAACGGGATTATGACTCTTCATCTTCTTCTTTCCTTTAATTGGCAACTTATAGGTGCATGCTGCCACCTACTGTACAAGAGTGTGTAGCTTTAAAGTTCCACCTACTATATTGTATTTTTTAATTTTAAGGATTATGACTCTTTCTGGAGTTCAGAGGTTAAACGCTGCCCTGCACAGGTGAGGCAGGCGGCATTCGCTGATTGGCCGGAGCCGTCGTCGTAACACAGAGGCGGCGGTAATTAATATTTCATGTGCTCCTCTGTTCCCTTGGCCCTACGTGTTAATTTCCCACGTCACTATGGCAACTACATCACAAGAACTAAACATTATTCATACTTATGTTAAAGAGAGCGAGAACGTGGGAGAGAAGATACGAGGGGGGCTGTTAGTCACCGGCGCTCTGCGCGTCGTGCCTGACTGACACAATCAATCACCTCCACACTTCTACAACAAAAGGCAAGAAAAACTGAACGCAGCAGGCGGCTTTTTTTTTTTTCTCTCCACTTCCTCTGATCGTTCACTCTACCCGGGTTTAAAAACAACGCTCCGTCCTTCCAAGAAATCCACGCTTTGTGGTTTGAATCCACGTTTAAACGCCTAATAATGTGAACCAGGAAGCGGAGCTCTGCACGTGAGATTAAAAAAAATATATATGGATTTCCTGTCAATAAATCAGCTGGTCTTCAGACGAGGCATGTTTCCTGTTTAATGAGACCATGGTAGCCACATTAGGCTTCCCCGTGTCTGCTCGGAGTGCGGCCTCCGTCCTAATGAGCAGTTAGGTGGCCGCAGACACTCGTCTCTGTGCTGTGAGCCACCGAGTCATTTTCTGACTCATTCCAAAGTCGCCAAACAAACAGCGCTCTCAGGGTCGGCTCATTCCCCGCTCCTGCAAGCCGATGGCTTTCCCGTTCTCCCCGCTGCAGCCGGAGAGGAGATTTCATTTCTCTGCACTGAGCGCACGTGAAAGCCTCAACGACCCGGGCGTCGTCGTTTAGCTGGACACTTTATATCTGAAGGAAACGTGAATAATTTAGATAACCGTGTCATTAAATAAAACTCTGTAAAGCTTAGTCGTTAGAGAGGGATTAATCCCGATATGAGCAGCTGGGGCGTTTTACACAAATGCAATCAGGAAATGTTTGCGGACCCTATTAATAATGTATGGGGCAGTGTGAAATTTATTTTTCTGTTGCCTCAAACTGCGGCTTCCAGCAGGACAAAAATGTCCTCGTCTCCTGCAGAATTAAAGCCAGTCTGGGTTGAGTTCATCAAGCTGTTTAATGCAACAACTGAGGCGCTACAGTCTGCTGGAGACTAAATCCCATTTAAACCAGCCAACAGCAGGGATTGTTCTGAGTCTGGGAAGAAATCATAGAAAAAATAAAAAAAATAAGGGCAGGGAAACCTCAGGGGCCTCCAGCGTGATCAGAACGAAGCACAACCCAGATTGAAGTTCAAGATGCGGACCAGAGATTTCCTGCAGGTTTATTTCCACAAACGTGATAGTTCCTACAAAACGAGGTCACAATTGATCCGACTTCAGTCTTAGGCCAGGACGATATGGCTAAAACTTATCTCACAATATATTTCTTTCTTTCGGTCGATACAATAAACCGAAATTTTGATATCGATATAAACAAAATAAAAGCCTCAGAAAGGCTGCCACGAATGCCCAAAACAGATGCCTGTACAAACTTATGACAATTATTTGTTCATAAAACTTCTCCAATATAACATTTTAGAAATACTTGCTTTAAAGCAAAAAAAAAAAAAACACATTAAACTACATAAAACGTAGAACGTGGGTCAGTGACAAATGCTGTAATCGTAGGCTGTAATATATATTGAAATATCAGAAATGTCATATCACCGTTATTGAATAAAGTTATATTGAGATATATATTGATACTGAATTATTGTCCACCCCTATTCAGTCTATTTCATTTTATTTTCTTATAAATTTTGTTCTAAATTTATTACTTTGATATCTTGAAGAACCTAATCCAAGAGGTGAAAATGGCACAAGAACAGTTACTGGAAGAAAAAAAAATATAGAGAATATTTAAATTACTTCTTAAATTATGATTCACTTTTGTTTTTCTATTTATTTAAAAGAATATAACAAATTTAAGTGACTACCGGTCATTTATTTTGTAATCTCTTGACAGCATTCCCCCCAAACATAACACAATCCAAAAAAGTCAAAATAAAGCAAACTGTAGTTTCAAATGCTGTATTGCAAAAAAATATTTACTTATACATTTTATTTATTTGAATATTTATTTAAAAATTACAACTGACAAATTTTTATTCAAATGTTGTAATAACCAACATGAGTTGAGCTCATTTTTATGTAATTCTCACCACTGTGTGGCTGGTTTCTCATCATTACACTCCTTCTTTGAGCCGTTTTATTAAACCAGCAGAAGACATCTTTGGTTAACAATCATCCTCCTTATCATCTTTGCCCTGAGCTGTCCATAATCCGTAATTTTAGAAGCTTGGGCAGACGTTTGCTGACTTAAAATGCTAAACTCTTCAACGCCGCCTGTCTAAGAATTTCTATAAATTTTAGGAAAGGTCTCTGCGGGGCAAGTCACTGTGGAGCAACCATGACATTTAGTCTTTTCCTTAAAATGTCACTCATAATGCCAGGAAAATTAGCCCCGGGGCCTGGAGAGGTTGGGAAAGATCACCGTGCAAGCGGTCCGTTTTAGAGAGCAAAATGAGGACCGGCACCGTGACCACAGTTAGGTCTCCAACCAGAGCAATCATTATATATTCACATTACCTTTAATTCATGTTCTTAGACTTGGAAATTAATCTTTAGAATTTGTACACATATATTTTAGGGTCCGCTGACTAACTGAGTTTAATCTATTTATCATCCCTGCTGTGTTTCACCCAACAACACATTGGATTCTGGTTGAATTCAGGAAAGAAAGGCACAACATAATGAACAGGAGGAGACCCTAAGACAGATAACCCACCGTCTACAGCTGTTTACCTTCACTATGCAATCAAATTGAGTCCTGCTCATGTTCAGTTACTTTGTGCATATCTGGGTGTTTTTGGGGTGTACTTAGTTTTCTCACATTATGTTTAGGAGAGGCGCACTTACTTTTAATATGAATAAAGTTCCTTGAAAAAGGTCCTGATTTATAATATGGATCATAATAACTACATATGCTGGAGTGTTTTTGGATGTACTCATAACTGCTGTGATGAGTCAGAAAATGATTTGAAGGATGCATATAAACAAGGCCAAAACAGATCAATTAAGATTTGTGTTCACTTAACATTTTCCCAGTAAGTGGCTAAGCAGTAATGCTACATTAAATATTAAATTCTTTGAAAACAAATGTTGCCTCATTAATGTCAAATTTTGTTTAAATCTATGTATCTATTAAAATAAAGTGATTTAATCACAGCTGAATGTAAAATGCATCCTTGTTTTACTCCTTTAACATAAATAGTGTGAGCTGGATAAAAGTTAGGACACCATATCCACTAATAGCCAGTCTTAACCCCTTTGACTGAAAGACCATCATTAGGACGCCTCTTTTACCCACTCACCAGTCTCTGACAGCGGTGTGAAGAGCATTTGACCCCCTCCTCACTTTATGCTGTTACATGTTTGACGGGTTTCATGGATGATCAAATCATTGCTACTACTGACTGCTACTTATCAGCAGTCAATATGGATTCAGAGCAAACCGGTCAACATCGCTGGCCGTAACTGACTTAATAGAAGAAATAACCAACGCAATAGATAGTAAGAAACTGGCAGTAGGGATATTTATAGATTTAAAGAAAGCTTTTGATACAATAAATCATGAAATCCTACTTAAAAAATTAGAACGCTATGGAATTAGGGGAGTAGTTTCTGACTGGATGAGGAGTTATTTAAAGAGCCGGAAACAATTTGTGAAATTGGGAGATGTGGAATCTGATTGGCAGGAGACTGTCTGTGGAGTACCACAAGGATCAGTATTGGGACCAATTTTATTTAATCTTTATATAAATGATATCAGTAAAGTGTCCAATGCATTAAAATTTATCTTATTCGCTGATGACACAAATATTCTAGCCTCAGGAGATAATTTAGAGCATCTTCTCTCAACAGTCACTTCAGAGATTAGTAAGTTAAAGATATGGTTTGACCATAACAAATTATCCCTAAATTTGGACAAGACGAAATTCATGGTCTTTGGGAACAGTTATAAAAATATTGAAATTCAAGTTCAAATAGAGGACGTAACTCTAGAAAGGGTTTTTGCTAATAAGTTCCTCGGTTTAATAATAGATGACAAAATCAGTTGGAAACCTCATATTCAACATTTACAGAGTAAACTCAGTAGAAGTATATCCATATTGGCCAGAGCTAGACATGTATTGAATGCTAAATCACTTCATACTCTATATAACTCTCTGATTTTACCATATTTATCATATTGCTGTGAAGTGTGGGGAGTTAATTACAAGAGCTCTTTACATCCGGTAACCGTCCTACAGAAACGAGCCATTAGAATCATCCATAATGTCGGTTATTATGAGCACACAAACCCGCTCTTCATAATATCCAGAATTCTCAAATTTGACGACTTGTAGAATTTAAAATGGCTCAATTTATGTTCAAGGTATCAAAGAAGTTGTTACCTGAGCACATACAGAGCATGTTTTCTGAAAGAGAAGGGGGGTATAACTTAAGGGGTCACTCAATCTTCAAGATCCGCAATTTTAGAACAACAAGGAAAAGCTTCTGTATTTCAATTAAAGGTGTAAAGTTATGGAATAAGTTACATGAAGATTTAAAACAAAGCAATAGTTTAACACAATTCAAAAGAAGGTACAAAGAGGTAATTTTCAATAGATATACACATGGGGACAGAAAGCAATAAGGTGTGTATTGAAGATAATAACTTGGTGTAAGGGTTTAGAAAGATAAACCAGCATAAAATGGGAAAATGTATAGGTAAATATTAGTAACTGTTACTTCAAACTGCCACTTTGATTTTGATTTTTTTTTTCTAATGACAGTAGAACTCTAAAGTCTCAAGTGTTTAGGGGTAGGAGTTTATAAGTTCTCACTTCTTCCTACCCCGTTTTGAGCATGATATGTTAACTGAAACAAAAATCTGTATTTTCTCTTCTTTCTTATGCACTTCTTGTTACTGTGCACTATTTTATTTTTATATTTGTATCATGTTCGAATAAATAAATAAAATAATTCCAAGTCCCCACATGGCGTCTCAATGAGGTCAAGATCTGGGCTTTGACGAGGTGCCGGACTTTTAATTTCTTAATTCTCAGCCAGTCCTCGGTGGATTTACTGCTATGTTGTTGGTCATTGTTAGGTTGAAGGGTCCAGTTCTGCTTCAGCTGAAATCTTTTTACGGATGATCTCACTTTTTACCTTCAGCTCCCTCTGAAACGCGGCATGTCCCTGTTCTGCCGCAGCAAAGCATCCCCGAGCCATCACACTTTGACCTGTGTGCTGCAGAGAGGTCTGCACAATGCTGAATTCAGTTTATAACAAACATGTCTCTGTTGTAACCTCCAAATATCTCAGTCAAAAAAACATTATTCCAGAGGTCCTGGTTATGTCTTCATCCTCTCTGGTACACTTCGGTCTGATTTTGTGTTTTTTTAGCCCCGCATGAAAGTCTGATTGTACATGGATGCAGTTTCATATCAAACGCTGTAGGAGCAGGAGCTGTAGGTCCAGCTGATGATATTTTCAGGTTTTTAGAGACTTCTTAAGATGTTTTTAATATCCTTCTCTTGCATATTTTTTCCCATTCAGTGGAATGACTTCAAACTTTTTTGAGACTGCTTTAAATCTCTTACCAGACTCAGGCCATGGCCACATGGAGGAGGACACGGTAAATTTTCATACATACTTGCCAAAAAAAAAGTGCATCCAAAGGAGAGCGCAACTGAAAAGGCTGTAGTAGGTATGCCAGGCCCATTGGTGGCGCTGTGACACTGCCAAAGACACCGGGCATGCGCAGACACTCATGGCCGGGGATCATAAACATTAACACATGTTCAACAGGATCTTTATGTGGGCTGGCAGAGGAAAGGCCGTGTAGAGCAGCCTCGTTAGAAAGGAAGCATCTGAGGATGCTTCTAACAGCCATGACAAAGCCGCAACAGTGGACGGTGCCATGTTTGTTAATATTTATGAAAGTGAGGTGGGTTAAAGAGAGAGTCCAAGCTAAGACGTTATTGTATAAGAAAAGATGCGGCTCGCATGTTCACACGGAAAAATTAAACCATTGTTGTCACACGTATCCACTCTGGGACCCGGTTTCAAAAATTATCGTTCACGGTCTCCCAAAATGCAGCATCCATGTGGACGCACAGCCTAAGGGACAAAACACCTTTGTGGATATTAGGGCTGTGCATAAAAAAAAAAAAAAAAAAAAAAAAAAAAAAAAAAAATCAATAAAAAGATTAACATCGATGTTTTTAAAAACTATTTAATATTGATAATCTGGATTTCAATATCAATATACCTCCCAACCCCTAGGGGGCGGTATTACAGAGCACCATTACTGTTCACAGTGAGGAAGTGCCACTGAGCTATATTATACACTGGAGTGCTAATCACCGTCTGTTTGAACGAGTCACTTTGAAGCCACCAGCCGCCATATTGGTACTCCCTATTTCCCCCCAGTAACTAGGGAATATGTGCGCTACAGCATCGAATAACGAGGATTTTCTCATGTTCAGGGGGGGCTTAAAACTTTTAAAATGTAAAATGCCATATAGTTTTATGTTATGTTCTAAAACTATCAAGTACTGAGAAAGTCATGTGCTGAAATATTTTGCATTTTATTCATTTAAATATATATGTTTAACATTTATAAATATATAAATAACAATATACAAAAACATATATTTACATATGTGTATACATATATATACATATACACATACTTATATATACATATATATATATATAGTTAATATGAATAACATGTAAAATATTTCAGCAGCTAATTTCCTAGTAGTTGATAGTGTTAGTACATCCACTGACTGTAGAATTACCTGTGAAACGTTTTCACACAGCCAGAAAACTGCTTGTTGTTACAACCAAATCCTGTGGGATTCTGTGAGAGTAGGGAGTAGAAAGATGGCGGCCAGTGACTTCAGTTTTTCGGCAAAATCAGCACTCCAGTGTATTATATAGCTCAGTGGGAAGTGCAAGTGATTTGCAAAATGGCCGACAGGATTTTAGAAGCGCCTTCGTCCCTAAAAACAGACGTTTGGGCACATTTTTTTGTTTCTGTGATACGTTAAATGCATTGAACCAAATGCACTTTATTTTCCTGTCAATATATCAGTGTTCAATAAATTGAGCATAAATATAATATTTGGCTAGTTTTGTTTACAGAATGACTTTGAGCATTAATTTGAAAGTAATAAATATCAATACTTGAGTCAAATCAAATCAAGCTGAGCTATGTATCGAGAACCGTACCGAATCAGCTCATCCTAGATGATACCCAGCCCTAGTGGACATGCCTAATATCGTCTCCGTGTGGACGGGGCTCTTTGGATCCCATCACAGGTTTAACAGGACAAAACTTCTAAACACTCATTAATGACGTTCTAATTGTTATAATGTGGGATTTTAGCCATTTTAATCGTAATAAATATGAGCTGTCCTATTTCAGTTGTTTTAATAATAAATTTTTATGACCACATGCCCAAATATGTTAGAAATCACAGGCTCTCCTAGGTAGTCCTAATTTTTTCCCCGTCTCTAAAAACAATAATAGAAGACGAGGACTAAGCGAAATACGCTGGTAAATTTACAGTACTCACATTTGCTAGCTAAACTAAAAGTCATATTCTCTGTTCCTTTACAGTTAAAAGCAAATATGCCTATATGCAAGCTAACACTGGCAGATGATAACTTTTGTACATCTAGGGGTAATGCTTTTCTAACTAGGAATTATAGCTGCTGCAAAAACCACACAAACTCACAGGAAGGTCAGCATAAAAGTAGTGTTTCCTGTCAAAGAGTGACTTCTTGTTTATGGTACAGTTCAGAGCCAGTCCGGTCATCACTGCTGCTTCAACGCACCGCCTGTTGAGGACCTGGGGGCACATGGGAGCATTAGCCTCTGATCTAAAACACAAGCACTTCAACAGAGCCAAGGTTACTATAAAGCCGCTAAATGATATCACTCACAGGTAGCGTGCCGGGCAACGACGCATCAAAGAATGAAACCAGGGAGTTTGGAGGAGCTAGGAACTGAACCGAGGAGCCGGAGAACAACTTGGTGTTCGAGCTAATCTGGGCGTGAATTTCCAGGCCGACAACTCCAACCAGCTGCTGCGGAGCACTGAGGTACAGAAGGATAGGAGGCAGACTGTGAACATCACAACATAGAACGTCGTCTGGGCAGATTCTGCCGCTGTTTCTGATCAGACGGGAATCAAACATAGCGGATGAGTTATTTAAAAGCTTTGAATTGCCGTCTACATCAGTAAAATGTCCAAAAACACTGTTCACCAGCAAAAGTTGTTGTCGATTCTGAGGTGTGTCTCTGAAGGTTTTGTTTTGATTGTTAGATGCTAACAGCTAAGCAACATGCAAATCTCAAAGAAATGCTTGAACTGCAAAAAAATTTCATTATTTAAGTAAACGTCAAATATGTAATATATCTGGTGACAGTAGTTGAGTTATGCAGTATATAGTTAGAGTGGCTTATGTTACCCTGAGCTATCTCTATAGTTATGCTGCTATTGGCTTAGACTGCTGGAGGACATCAGGGTCTGTTTCTCTCACTCTACTGAGTTCTCCTACTGCTCTAATTTGCATAATTTGCTAATTAAATTGCACATAATTTGCATTATGTGTTGTTATTTCAGCTTTTAACTTTTCGTTTTCTGTCATTTTTTTTAATAGAAGGTACACCTGGTCTAGCGTTCTGTTAGCTATGACATCATCCATGGGAGACCGATCATCCTCTATTACCATATAACATAGAAAGTACTCCTGGGTCAATGTGAGCTTCTGTGCTTTCTGTGTCTCTGCTCTGTCTTCTCTAAGCCCCAGTGGGTCGAGGCAGATGAGCGTTCACACTGAGCCTGGTTCTGGTTCTGCTGGAGGTTCTCCTCCCTGTTAAAGGGGAGTTTTCCTCTCCACTGTCGCTTCATGCATGCTCAGTATGAGGGATTGCTGCAAAGCCATCAACAATGCAGGCGACTGTCCACTGTGGCTCTACGCTCTTTCAGGGGGAGTGAATGCTGCTTGGAGAGACTTGATGCAACCTGCTGGGTTTCCATAGAGAGGAAACTTCTTTTGACCAATCTATATAATCTGACTGAATTCGACTTTGGAAAGTGCCTTGACTGGGTTCCTACAGCATAAGGCAAGTTAAATTCAAGACTTTTTTAGACTTTTTAATGCCACTTGAAATAGAAAGTTAAGACCAACTTCACGATAAACAAGAAAAACCTGGTTGCGACAACTTTACCCAAATGTTTATTTTAACATAAACCATTACTTTCTGGCCCAGTAGACATGTTTAAAACTTTGAAAAACATTCCATATAGGAAGAAAGCTAAAAAACACAAATTACAGATATATTTTTAACAACTACTGATCTGAATTCACAAACTTTGTTTTGTTCCCTACTAAAATAAACTATAAATCAGTTTTAAAAACCACAACATAACCAGTGCCAACTCTTTTTCCCAGTTATGGTCCGGTTTTTATTGGTTCCGATATTGGGACGGAACCAATAATGGTTACATTGAGCCGTTCAGTATATTTAAAAAAAATATAATTGTGTCAATTATTTTACTGTTTGGTAAGGATTACAAAAATAAAATCCTATTTATGACCTGGTAACAATTTTAAGACCTAAGAAAAACTGATTTAAGACATTTTAATGCCAATTAAGGCCTTAGTTTTAAGTTACAGAATTCAATGCCTTTTAAGACTTTTTAAGGATCCGCGGGAACCCTGCTTGAGATGAAATGTATCATGAATTGGCGCTACATAAATAAAATTTTATTGAAATTGAATTGAAGCATTTCAACTATAACCACGTTATCTCAATGTCAAAACAAACAAAAGCAACATTTTAAACAAATACTTATTGCTGAGATGGAAATATTTTTTCTGGATAGACTGTTCATTATCTGACATGTATGTTTGCTGTGAACCAAAAGCAGAACGGCTTTAACACGGCTTAACACTAATTAGTTGTTCGTTTATTTCCCCGTTAACCATTATTGCAGCACTCCCTGATATCATTGCACACTGCATGTTGCTCTAATGTCGTACAGCCTGTAAAATGTTGTTGGTTTTTTTTTTCAGCTGGCTAAGGTTTACTTCTAAACAGGCTTCTTTTTGTTTAAATGTTAGCGTTACTCCTCTAAGATAACTGACATGTTGATCAATTGTTTACTGCAGATGAGACACTGACTGCTCATAATTACCTTGCATAACCCACAACGGACATGAACCGCCTGTTTAAATTATTATTTTGCACCATAACATTCAGATTCCTGCTGTATAACTAAATAAAAAACAAGGCAATGTTTACCTCGTTGCTTCGGCCACAGGTTGGCTGCTGCATTTTAGCTTCGATGTGCTGATTCGTCTAATCAGCACGCAGGAAGCTTTATGATAAGGTATTAATTTAATGTTATGAAGCAGCTCGCTCGCTGCGATACAGGAGGCAGCCATGATGTCCGACTCGATCGCAAAGCATCATGGGAACTGTAGTTTAAAGAAAAGTCACGTTCTAAGTGAATGAGTGGCGTTGTCGCTTAAAACTACAATATCCATCAGCTTTGAGGGAGCGGCGGCTTTAAGACGAGCCCGGGCTTCCGGTACGGACACGTCACTTCCGTTCTACCAACTGGCGGGATTTCTTCACATGGTGGGAACTGAGGAGCTGTTTGGTTACAGACATTAAAAGCTTATTTCTACGCTCGAATACGGACAGAAGCTGCCCCAGAAAAAAAAACATGATGGCGACAAACGGAAGAGACTCCCGGGGGCCGAAAGGCGACGTGTCCGTGTTGTCGAACGGGAACTGCGAGGAATCCGCCGCGGTGAACGGAGCCGCACCGGAGGCCGGGCGCCTCTCCAACGGAGCCGAGGAGCGCCCGCAGAGGTTCGCCTTCAGCGCGGAGCCCAGCATGGAGGACATCCGGAGGATGCAGGCCGAGTTCACGGACGAGCGGGCCTGGAATAAGTTCCACCAGCCCCGCAACCTGCTGCTGGCCATGGTCGGGGAGGTGGGCGAGGTGGCGGAGCTGTTCCAGTGGCGCGGGGAGGTGGCGGAGGGCCTGCCGGACTGGAGCGAGTCCGAGCGGGAGCAGCTGGCGCACGAACTGAGCGACGTGCTGATCTACCTGGTGGAGCTGGCCGAGAAGTGCCGCGTCGACCTGCCGCAAGCGGTGCTGCGCAAAATGGCCCTGAACCGACTGAAGTACCCGGCCAGCAAGGTGCACGGCTCGGCCAAGAAGTACACAGAATACAAGGACTGAGCGCCGGAGGGGCGGATCCGGGTCTGGGGGGGTTTATGTTGTTGCTGGAGCCGCTTCTCTGAACTCTTCTGCTGCGGATCATGTCTGCGCCTTGTGGGTCAAATGGCGCAGTTCTGGGTCCAGCTGTTGCACAAACCAGGACGCGTTTGTTCTCCTATAAGACTTTGCCTTTAATTTCCGGGAGACGCACTGGAAACGTTTCTGCTTTAATCCTCTTAAAACCCGCGTTTGTCATCGTTTCGTTTCTTGCATTTTTCTTGGGAAGAAGCTGTTTCTCCCGGTTCGTTTTATGGCTGCATTATAAGTTATTTAGTTTGGCGTCTGTATAAAGCTGACGGCTCAGATAAAAATCCACTCATCACGTTGGGAATCGTGTGTAGCAACCAGCACCGAAAACGGGAAAACTTTGGAGCGGTTGGTTGATTTTTGTTTTGTATTTTTAACTTTAACTTCCCATCAGATTAAACCTTTTTTTCCCACTCCAATCTGAACTGTTTTTTTTTATTATTTCCAGTAGCAACAAGCATTTATTTATTAATTCATTAATGCGTTTTCC
Organism: Fundulus heteroclitus; assembly: GCF_011125445.2. Lineage (NCBI taxonomy): Eukaryota > Metazoa > Chordata > Actinopteri > Cyprinodontiformes > Fundulidae > Fundulus > Fundulus heteroclitus. The sequence continues at coordinate 37,019,743 of NC_046365.1, forward strand.
TTTTTAGGATCTCAACGCCAGTCAGTTATTTGGAAATACTCAGCTGTTTTTCTTTGGTACATTCAAAAACTACTGAAGTCAGAAATTGCACCCACTTTCTGTGTTTGTGTTTATTTATATATAGAAATGTATAGTTTATTTCAGATACATACATAAGTACACATCTGAAAGATAGACAAAATCACCACAGACAGAACATTTTACAATCAGTATCTGACAAGGGAATAGGCTGAATGAAGCATAAGGCTTATTAACACCTATCCCATTAAAAAATGAATAACCAAGAAATATCATTACTAAAAAAGAAACTAGAAGAAAATCACAATTATTTAATGAAAATGTAATACTTAATCATATTACATTTAAATCACCTGGCACCATAAGCATGTATTACTTTGCATTTTAACATTTTAAATCGTGACAGAGAAGTACATAACTTCAAATCATTGAGGCCATTCCATAACTTAACATTAGAAACTGAAACACATGTATTTTTTTATATTACTCCTGTACATATTTCAAAAATAATTAGTTCTCTTAAATTATATTGTCCTTTTTGTAATTTAAATTTATATAATATATATATCTATGCAAAATAGTAACGTTGGCAAAAACTTTAACACTATAATTGCCAGAAATTTAATCTGAAAGAGCAATGCAAGAACTTTCCACTAAAGATTAAAAGTTGACTCTACAGGAAACTAAAATTTAAGTTGAAAGTTTAATTTAGCAAAAAAGCAATTTCAAAAGTTTATTTTTTAGGTATTGCACTAGACATATTCTAATCTTTTAATAATTGCTTTTTTAAAGGAACTCTACCTGAATTTTTTTTAGTCTGGTTAATAAAAATGCTTTTTACACAATTTATTATTAGTTAAAATACACAATTTGAGAATAACAATTGACTAATTGCACGATTGAGCAAGTCCAGAAATATTTTAGTGGGAACAGAGGTGGGTAGAGTTGCACTACTTCAACATATTTTTACTCCAAGTTAAAGTAAAAAGTCAGTCAAAAATACTCAAGAGTAAAAAAAGCATTCAGTAATAAGGCTACTCAAGTACTGAGTATCATAACAGTGGATGATTTAATATTTAAAAATAATGTAATCAGACGGACAGAAATGTGTGCAAAAGTTATGTGCAAGACAAAAGCTTTAAAAAAAAAACATTTTTTTTTTCAACATTACAGTTGAAAGCAATACTTACAGCATTTAATGTATATACAGTATGTTAGAACAGTACAAAGTACTTCTAATGACAATATCTACTGTTTACTGTTCGTTCATTTGACCTCCAAACGGCTCAATGAGCTTAGCAGATAGAAAATAACATTAAAATAAAGCTTGTGAACAAATAAGTCTCACTTTAACATAAACTCTAGGTTTTTGTCTCTCTGGTGCATTTGTGGTTAAAACAAATGTCTGTTCTTTATTCATGAAGTTATTCGCAGCAGGTAGAGTAGCCAGAAATGTTACTCAATGGTAGCGATACTTAAGTAATAATATGACTTAAAGGAAAAAAGTGCAGTAAAACTATCCTAAAAGTACATTTTGTTCAAAAAGATAGTCAAGTAAATGTAACTGAGGAAATGTAACTAGTTACTACCCAGTTCAATGTGCAATAGATTGATCAAAGAATACAGAATTATTTAGATTTATTCCAAAAAAGGGTCATTTTGACACATTTTAACATTCTGCTTTAAAATTCATTTTGAAAGAGCTTGGATTTAATTATTGTATTAACAACCTTTCATTCTTTTACCTGATCAAAAGTTACGTTCTGCTGTAAAAAAAAAAGAAAAGAAAAAAAAAGTTAATTATGATGGAAAAACTGCTGACATTAAGTAATACCTTGGAGAAAAATCTTTCTTTTCGGGTTCGTATTTGACATTTCTGTAAATCTGTCATCCGGCATTTCAGTTATTTGTTTAAATGAGTAGATGCTGCAAAATTACTACTTTTTGGAAAAAAATGTCGACTTCTGGTGTTGTTTTTTGAACTACTAAAAAAAGGCAACATTTATGAGTCACAGCCAGTTTCTTGTAGTAACTAATTCAATTTTTTTCTTTTAAATCACAGCTAGTTTGCTAATATTCAATAAACTTTCCACATGGTTTTTATTTTAATGGAGTACTGAAGTTCATTAGTAAACAATTAATTTCAAGTACTTCTTTTGAGAAAAGCTGTTGTTAACTACTGAATTGTTCCTGGATCGTTTGGCAAAGCTCCTCTCGGAGGTTATGTGCTTAGGGCTGGTTGATATAAAAAAAAAGTATATTGATAAAATGGAAATAATATTAAATCATAATTATCAACAAATTCAAAACATTTATTTTAATTGCAGCCCTTTGGCATTTTATGCTGTTACTTAATGACCTATTTTTAGGTAAAGAAAACAAAAACTGAATTCAAACTCAACCCTTTATTCAACCAACTTTTTACCAAAACTGCAAGTTTCAAAAAAAGAAAAAAGAATGCGTGCTCACTGAACTTTGAAGGGGGCGGGGCTTGGTTCCTGGGTCTGCGTTGTGATTGGTTGGGAGGATGTAACGCCGCAATATTAACCTACATGATAGGCTAGAATGCAAAAGGAAGGAAAACTATTATTCTGTTAACTTTTTATTGACCCTCTTTTTCTATAATTAATATACGTCTATCGATATATATCTATATATATATCTATATATATCTATATCTATATATATATAATTATTGTCCAGCCCTATATGTGATACCATTCTTTATGCTAAATCCTCTGCATCACTTTGCAGGAGAAACTCTTACTCACCTGCTGCCATTTCTGAACAAGCTCTGCACCGGTTGACCTGTTGACCCGTCATAAGGAGACATTGGTGTCAGCTAATGAGGTTTATTTAGGCGCCCTGAAGCCTTCTTCACAGCCACTGAGCATCTCTCCATGGAGATTTTGGTGATTTGATGATGGGCTGTAATAGTTAATGACTTTCTGTTAAGCCTTGGGATGATGGCAGCATGTGTTTCCATACAGGGGAGACTGGTTAGCAACAAAAGGAACAAGTTTCCTCAGAGGAACAGATTTTACCTTCAGGTTATCCGCTCTCAAAACAGCCATTTTGTTTTGTTTCCAACCATTTAAATACAAATCAATAGACGTGCTAAACCCGTTTGCTACGACAGTGGCAGACTTTGACATTCATTTAAATGACTAATTATGACAGCCTACAACAGCCTGTGTGTTTTTCTAACCAAGTTTGGGCGTTTGGAGAGTTAATGTAAATTTTTTAAATCATACAGAATTTAGATTATTTCTACATAAGCAATAAAACCCAAAGAAAAGTCAGTTTAAACATTTATACAAAGTACAATGAACAATATCTGTGGACGTATAAATCAGAATCAGCTTTATTTGCTCAGTTTGTGCAAATAAAAAATGAATGTGACTTTACTTCCATACATGAAAATATTTAAAAGTGGTTTGTGTATGAAAATGTTTTTGGTTCATGTAAATATGTATATTAATTAGGATACCTCCACGTTTATTCGCAATTAAAATGGCTAGTATATAGGCACATTACATGTGGTGAACATGATTAAAATAATTACACAGCTTCTTGTCCTAATTAAACCTCAGACATTTTAGTTTGGTCTCGCTCAGCACGGTGAAACCGAGAGTCAAGAGATCTAAAAAACTGTCTGCCGCCTTCAAAAAGATGAGTTTGGCAGATTATGAGTCTGATAAGGGATTAAAAGAGTTTTCAAAAGAGTTGGCAATCAACTGTTTCACCGAATGGAAAACGGTAGACATGTGGAGGACATTCAAAGCTCCTGCTGACATGCCCTGGTCTGGCCTTCCAAGCACGTTAACCCTGAAAGCAGGGATGGATTCATGATAAGGCGGTAAAAGAAGTAAAAAAAAAAAAAACTCCCAAATATCCTCATGGGAGCTACTACAGGGTTCTGCTGCTGCTGCTGATATGAAAGTGCATGCCAGAAAAGAAAGAAAAATGATGCTCAAATTTGGCTTTCACATGAAACCTTTGCTCTCTAAGGAAAACATGAAGACCAGAAAAATCTATTTGCCAGAGAGAACACAGACAAAGACCAGGAGGTCTAGAATAATGTCATTTGGACATCAGAACAATGGACATGTTTGGCATAAACCAAATGCAGCATTCCAAGAGAAGAGGTTCATGGTAGCTGTCATGCATGGGGGTGGAAGGTTCATTGTTTGGGGGCACTTTAACGCGGCACGACCTGGACAACTCACCATGAGTTCTGCTGCTTGTAAAAAAATAAAACAAAGGTGAGGCAAACCTGGACCCTGAAACATGACAATGAGCCCAAATCAATCACACACTGGCCCAGAATTTAGAAATGTACCAAACTTTGGGCGACAGAGCCTTCTAAGTAGCTGCCCCCTCCCTTTGGAACTCCCTCCACAAACACATCCCAGCCTGCACTGACTTGGACTCTCTGATAAACATGTTTTTAAACTTATTTTAAAGTTTAGCTCAGCGTAATTGGTTTTGTGTTTTAATGCGTTTAGTGTATAATGTCATTCTGTTTTGTTGATTTGTATACTTTTTCTATAAAGTGTCTTTGAGTATTAATATAATAATAATAATGATAAATGTAAAGTCAAAGCCCAGATTGTGATCCCTTTGAGATAAGAACATTTCCCTTAAAAATATGAATATTTAATGGAGTGTCCTATATTTCTCATATTGCATTTGTCTCCTTTTTTCTGACATTACTGTAAAACTATTCCCCTGCTGCCTACAGAGTCTGTTTTGCTCCTTTCCTTATTTTCCCATGGACCAGCTTAGGGAATGTTTACCATATTATTTTTAATCAAATATTTGAATATTGTTATTCATCGTGATTAATTGCCTTTTGTAAATCCCCTTCCACTACTTCAATTCACTGCATGTTTTCTAACTCTGTGTGGAAGTGACCTTGAATGGCATCATTCAGTTTCAAAACAATTATTTTGCTCTTCTTATTTAACCGGAGGAAAAGCCTGTAGTCAGCTGCCCTGTTGTTTTAAACACTTCTCCATAAAACTGATCGTAAACAGTTTTTACGAATTTCTCTGAACTTTGGATCAACTTAGCAATGGATTGCATTTTATTTGTTTGCTCTTCATAGCGTCCTGCGCTCAATCTTATAAAACTAAAGCATTAAAAAATATTCTTTTTGCAAGCCCTAAAACCTTTGGCCATAAAAAAAAATTATATTTTCTGAACATCACTGGAGACTAGATCACTTTCAAGTATTTATCTTTTCTGGGCTTACAATTATATTGCAGCTTTTTTATGCTGTGTTTTATGATATGGTCTTATACTTTTGATGTAAAGGCTTTTTTTGGTAGTAAAATAGTTTCTTTATATTTAGAAATGTCCTAAAGAAACTAACCTTGACGCAGAGAAGCAATCTTGTCCAAGCCTGAACACCTGGGTCATTAATCTGACCGCCTGCTTCATGTCGGCAGGTATGGGAGCTACAGGTGTAGAGAGAAAGTGATGCAGAATATTTCTGCATGCAAACATTTGAAACGTGAAACGCATCTGTGATGGGATTTGGCGTTCCACTGAAGGGAAAACAGTGGATTCTTTTTTTTTATTATTTTGATTTGTTTTGAGTCTCAAACAATGCCCTCATCTGGAGATCCTGGTAGTCGCACCGAAGCGTGAGTCATCATCAGCAATCTGTCAGAGAGAAGAGTCACGCATCCCTGAGACGCTGCGGCGTTTTGAGCCGAGCCTGACTTCAAAGTAAACAGCTTTTTATTTAAGAAGATGTTTCGCAGCTTTGCAAAGTTAGAATGAGAAATCTTTGTGGCATGTATCCAAAAGCCCGGATTTCCAAACTTTTCGTCTGCTGATGTAATTCACGAAGGCATTTCTCACCAAGCTAAAGGGAAATAACACAAAACGTGTCTTCTGCCTCTTTTGAAAAAAAGAAAAGAGGATCTTTTCCACGTCTCAAGGTTTTGCTCTGCAGGTAAAAAATATGACGGTGTTTAGGGGTAGTTCTCATGAAACACAAGCTTTTCGTACCAACATAATGTTACAGCTTATTTTGTAGGTGTTTTTTATTTATTTATCAAGAAGCAGAGTACACTTCAAGCTGTGCCAGGAGAATCAGATGGGGCATCTTTAGCCTCCACCTCACCAGGTTTTAGCCATAATCAGGAAGCAGGAATATTTTATTTGTCACTCTGTGTTACTGCGATGAAACTTCTCTTTGGCTACTCCGAAGGCAAAAAAGACCGACCAACAAACATGCAATTAGCAAGGGTTACATATTTTTTTTAGTGTTCAGGAAAGTCACAGATAAAGACAAGGCGGTAGTACCATGCTTACTGAACAATGATGATTGAGGCTTTGTTTACAGAAATGTTTGTTTAGATATTCAGAGATGATAGTGTGCAAGTAGGCAGTATCATTAAAGTGATTGTAAAGTAATGTTCCTCCAATGATGTTCCTCTGGGAATCCAGGAGTCCTGCACAAAGTCCGTCCAATCACCCGTCCACCCGTAATATTGTTACTCCCATCTTTTCTCTCTCTCTCCCTCTTTCACCCATTCATTTGTTTGTCTGTTATGATCCTGAGGTGTTAAGTTACAGTTATTTATCCTTATTTATTTTGTTCTATAGCTCATGCCACATTATGGTATTTATGCCATTTGGAGTTTGCCATACAGGTTTACAACCCTCTCTAACATAGAAAGTACTCCTGGATCAATGTGAGCTTCTGTGCTTTCTGTGTCTCTGCTCTGTCTTCTCCAAGCCCCAGTGGGTCGAGGCAGATGAGCGTTCACACTGAGCCTGGTTCTGGTTCTGCTGGAGGTTTTCCTCCCTGTTAAAGGGGAGTTTTCCTCTCTACTGTCGCTTCATGCATGCTCAGTATGAGGGATTGCTGCAAAGCCATCAACAATGCAGACGACTGTCCACCGTGGCTTAGCACTCTTCACTCCCTGATCCTGTGTTTTGCTATGTAAACCTATTCTTGTAAGTTTTCTTTATCATTAAAAGTCTTAAGCCTGATTCCAAGTTCTATTTGTGTCCTTTAAACAGTAAAACTGCTAATATTAACTTTTATGTCTGCTGCATACTTGGTAGCCTAGTGGTTAGAGCAGCACGCTTGTGTTCTGGGAAGGCTGCAAGAAACCACTTTGGCCCAGCCCCAATACTCGCACTATATCCTCTATGAAGTGTGTACTTGGTCACAGTGCACATAACAGTTCAAGTATGCAGGTTATAAGTGTGCAAAAATTGGAGAACTGGTACAGTACGGGTTAAGTCATCAAGCTGCGCCTTTGTGTCATTACTGTTAGATAAAAAAATAATTCAAATTCAAATACAGCACAACTCGATCAGGGACACACTTTTTAAAGTCTTCCAACAATATTAACTCACATAAAGCGTCATGGTCATGCACTTTTGATGAGAAGCACCACTTATCAAACAATATCCCCTTCTCTCTGGCAAACTCCACATAAGTCTGAGCAGCAGATTTCTTCTGCTGTCTAAATTTCTGTCTATATGCCTCAGGAACCAGCTCATAAGCTTGTAGAACCGTTTCATAGTTATGGCTGTCTTTTAATGGGAGCGCTGCCACCTTCTCTTGAGCCTTACCACACAGTTTAAAATGTAACAAAATGGGCCAAATATCACAAGGCCACATCAAAGCTCCTGCGATGCATTTGAATGCTGCAAAGTATGAATCAACCTCTGCTTCTCTCAATGCAGGCAACAAAGGAATACACTTTCCAAAATCAAAGGGTGGGGTAGACACAGATGGGGAATTGCAGGGCTAGTCGGTGCACGAGTCTTGGACTCGAGCTCAAGCTGACGTAGCCTTACAGCTTTATCTGCCTCTATTTCCAGTTTCTTGATTTCTAACTCCATTTGAGCTTTTCTAGCTCTTTCCTCAGCCTCCGTTTCAAGGCGTGCCAAGCCCACTTTTAGTCAAGCACTATCTCAGCCCTCTGAGCTAGCAGAGGAGGTAGGATCGTCCCGAGGAAGTGTGAACGGCGGTCGTCCTTGTCCAACCACCTCAGGATCCCCAGCAACTGCAACATGACCATCTTTGTGGTAATGCTCAGGTGTGACAAGTTCACTCAGCTCAACAGAAACTTCAGGCACTGTAAGCAACCCAGCCGCCACCAACTGGTCCACCACTAACACCTTTCAAGTCAGACTTCAAACTCTTCTTAGGGATTTTCCACTTAAAGCGATCCACAATTTGCAGCAAGTCACTCTTCTGGCAACTGTTTATAAGCTTAAGAGAAGGAGCAGCCAAAAATAGCTCCAAATTAAATGTAGCAGCCATCACTAAAAGCCACAAATAACCCCGTAATCATAAGGCTCTGGGTTCTTCCAATTGTCACCTAGGAGTAACAGAGTTGAAATCTCCCGGACGAGCCCCCACTTATGTTTAGGGGGACCCATTGAACAGGTGCCATCAAGTTTAGTAATCTTTACTGCTAAAAATTATTAAACAGGCAAATTTCCTATGGAGAATAAAGTGCAGAGCCCAACCTTTCAGAAGATCAGGCATAGCATAGTGGGTACTGCCGCATATTAAAAAATTAATGGAAAATAATATTGTTAAAACATAGCCAAATTAGATCTAAAATGACTACAAAACATTGTGTGCCTTCAGTGAGTGATAGCACCCTGTTGCGACATTGTTTGCTTTTGTTACAGAAAATAACTTAAAAAAATAATAAAGAGATTTCATAAATATATTTTTATTGTATACATCAACATCTGCTGTGGGGTAAAAATTAATGGGGCACACAGTAAGCACAACTGCTTGCTGACTTTTTCAGTAACAGTCATTTTCAGATAAAACAGAAAGACATGCAAAACATCACTTGCTGCTTTTTATACATTTTAACTTTGATCCATCAAGCAAATTCAACAAAGAAGATACAATAAAACTAAACCGGCTGCTTATTATTTAGCAAACACATTTTACATGGTAAGGTGGCCAGCAGAACTAGAATTTTATCCATCTTTCCCTAAAAATTGTCCAGCTAGGCTCTGTCCTGGTCATCCTTCTCTTTTTGCCTCCCTTCCATGTTTCCTCACCGTTCCCCAATGCCCACTTCTGCACTCATCACTCTCTCATTTCCTTTCCCCTCCAATTCCATAATTTTTATTATTTCACTGCAAGAGAAATACATATATTTAATATATATTTAACACATATTGCTTTATGCTTTCCTAAAAATAAGCTTTAAATTGGATAAAAATCATTTAATCCTTGATTTAAGGTGGCAGTAAAGGTCTTTTTACATTGAAAAATAATTGTACTACACAGTTGGCTGTTAAAATATGTTGTAGCTTGATCGCTAAACATCGGCATATTTCCACCTTCTTGTTCTGGGAAGGATTCCCTAAAGATGTTTTTTCTTGTTTTTAGTCTTGCCCCTTTTGTACCAAACTATGGGAAGATATTTGCACCCTAATTTCTACCTGTATTGAACCACATCTTTCCCTTTGCTTTGAACATATATTGTTTGGCTTCACTGACTGCCCATCCGCAAAGAAAAACTATTTCATATAGTTAATTTTATCATATACTTAGCGAAATGGCATATCCACAAATGCCGCTCCACTAATAAATAGCCACTCCCCGTTTTTGAAAATGAGTTCAAACAAGATATTAAAACTATTAGACACTCAACCAATATGAAAGCTATTAAAAAAATGTGTGTGCTCTCTCTAATTTTTTTGTGTAATCTGATATTCTAAGTACTAACCATCGAACATTTGTAGCCTGGCGGTTGTCATTACACTGTATTGAACTGCAATGTCTGCATTGCAATTCTGGATTAAAAAAAAATCTATACTCAAACTTTCTGTGAAAAAAGATCACATGCAGCAATGAATTGTGGGTAATATATTTAATCCACACTGCAAGTGTACTGGAACTGGGCCCGAGGGTCCCTGAGTTTAAACAAAGTTGAAACAAAAGTTCAAATTGGAAGACTCACCCCCGCGCACCTGTATCCACTGATTATCTTATCAGGGGTTTGTGCGCCAGCCAATCTGCGTCAAATTCTCATCCTACCATCCCACAAGACTTGGCTGAAGAGCAGGAGAATCCATGAGTGGAGAGGCTTTGAAGCAGAGCTTCGACCCTCCTCCACCTTCATCTTTTCTTTCACGCTCTGAAGCTTCACCTGACTACTTCTCCCCTAAGGCCTCAAACACCAGTGTCCGGACCCCGGGGGGGAAGACTTCACTAATCCCAGTCCTAAAATGAACATCCATGCTCATAGACATTTGCAGCTTTTACGTCTTCTGCTTTTCTAATTTATGTCAATAAATCTCTCTAATTGCATCTTTTGGTCTGTATGAGTCTCTCCAGTTTGAATTGCAATTACCAATAACGATTTAATTATTTCTAAAGGCTTTGTCATTTTCAAAATCCCAACTTTCACTGAATGCTGAAATGCCCATTATGAAAAAAGCGCATTTAAATGCTTAATCGCTGCTAGATAATTACTTTTGTAACGTCTCACTTTTATGATCTGCATAAAAACAAAGGCAATTCACAAACACCTAATGTTCAGGCAGGATCCATTTGGTCGATTTAGGACATGATTGTTTCTGGCAGAACGGCGCAGATTGGCATCATTTCTGTCCATTAGCATAAAAAGTCCCCTTGTGTTTCCGCGGATGTGTACATGTGGGATGAGATGTGAACGCCTGCTGCTGGATATCCCCTTTTGTTTGAGATCTGACAGCTCCCACTGATGTCTCTGTGACTGAATAAACCGATGACTGCGGGTGCACGATGGAGATAGTGACAAGAAGAGGAAAACAAGAAAAAAACGGAGAGAGAAACCAAACCTTTTCCACACAAACAATAAATGCACTCACTGAAGTAAAAATGGCTCTTTGAAAGCTTATCAGTTTGCGGTTGAAAAACTCGACAACCTGCCTCCTTTTGAAACTCAAAGAAAGCTACCGCAGGCCCGATGGTATCATGTTCTCTGAACATTATCCAGCAGAAGTAAAATCTAAGGCTTTCACTCATCAAGAAACTTAAATCTAATTATGCCCTCAGAGCCGCAGCATGAAAACCATCCTTCGTTCTCAAAACAAGAAAATGTCAGGGGACCAAAGCCGTCTCCTTAACTCGCTTTCAGCAAATAATTCAGATTAAAAGTGGAAATATGGATAAATAAAACCATCCGCAGTGAGATATGAGCCTGGACTTTAAACTAACAGTACAGACCTTTCTTACTTCTAGTGGGAAGGAAATGATGGTGATTCTGAAGCCGTTTTTTGAATTGACAAACTTCCAGTCTTCAGATCCTGCCTTCAGAAAAAAAAGAATCACAACTCTTTTCTCAGTGTTTCTGCCCTCTCGTCTATTTCCTGTTCGCTTGCAGGCTACTTGTCTCGATACAGTTTCCTTCTTTACTTGGAAAATAAGAATGAGAATGAATGAAATTTGGTATTACGTGTATTGCTTTAAGGCTTACAAGTATCAAAAGAACCTCTAATGAAAAAAGGTAATCTTAAAAACCTTTAGATTATCTATCTTGCCTGGTTTCTGCAGAAAACATGTTTCGTTAAACACGTTTCATATTTCCTTTTTTTGTGGATGTTTTACAAAATTAGAGGCTCCATAATTGCTGAGTTTTCAGGCAAGTTAAAGGTTTGCACAAAGTTCTTCTACAGAAAGGTGGGAGTAAAAAGGTGGTTGGACAGATGGATAAAAGAGGAAGGGAGTAACAAGATGATGGATGGATGGACTGACACTGTCATGATTCAGTTTAAGGGTTACAAAAGATATATTTATTTTAAGAACAGAGGATTGTCATTATACCAAGAGGCACAGCAAAATTAAAGGGGGCTCCCACCGAGCCACGGTGCACTGCAGAAATAAGAACCGTCCTTAAAAGAGCAAAATAACGCAAGAAGGTAACAAAAGGATAACAGATAAAAACTGTGGTACTTCCCAAAGAATACAGTATTATATATGGTTTCCTCATTTCTAATCCTGTCCGTTTTGGTCATAATACATCATGCAAAATCCACTATTTTTAGCAATTAAATACATTTTCTTTTGTTTTTGGAGTCTCTAGTAGTGCAGAAAATATGAATGTAGTCTGTCGAGGAGCTGCGTAGACATCTTTGCATCCTTATTGGGTCATAATTTTGAATCCGTTCAGTTTTCTGTTTTCCTTTACGCTGTTTGAACAATTGATGGACTTCCAGTTTATCTGTTTAGTGAATCCGTCATTTAAATTTTTTGGAAAGATTTTGGCGTCCAAGCTGAAGGATGCCGAAGCTACCAGTGGACAGGTTAAAATGTTCGGTTATTCATTGCTTCGTCCCCCCAGCATCCTACAAAAATGGCCGATCGGGGGGTGGAGTGGAACGCTCCTTGACCCGGAGGGGGGGCGGGGTGTGAAGGGCCTCCTTTAGATTTAAAGAGACAGCACCAAAATGAGTTGCTCTCAGACACACCTCAGAACAGGGGTAAAATGGGGGTAAATTAACGAGGCATTCAGACCAAAGCATTGCTGTTCCACTTTATATAGACCACAACTGAACGATTTCTATGTGAAAAGGAAGAACTGAAAATCGTATGTCCCCTTTAACACCCCACCGCCTCTAACTCTGCCACCTGTCTTCACATTATACACCCAACACATTTAGAAATGTAGAACTGATGGACTTCTGCCTCCAGCGAATGACCGCACAGGCAAGAAAATGTCTCTAATGGTCCGTCTTAAAACAGAGCTTATGGCTATTATCAGCGAGTGAAAAGTGTAATTCAACAAGATGTTCGGCATTACCTAACAGAGCGGAAATTATCTGCAGCTGCAAAATATTCAACGTTTCCCTGCAACCCAGAGATATTTAACTGATGGAGTTCTCCACCTAAGTTCACTGCAAATCCTGTTCCACTTTTTAACAGATTTATCGGCGCTCGGTGTGGAATAGTGCATAATCCTTCAGAGTCAACAGTGACCGCACTTTACACCTGTTGGTGGTGATAGTTAATCTTTTATGCTAATATTCACAGACAGTGTATCATTAATTAATTCTGCTTTTAGTAAAGAGACCCCATGAAAGCTTTTAGAAAAATCACAAAGATAAACAATAATTTTCTAAATGATGATTATATAATTATTATGCAAGTAATTCTTTTTCCAGAAAACATTAAACGTTCAGGATGATAGTGTTTGGTGTGTAATAAGGACAAATAAACAGAGGCAAAAATTTCACTGTGAATCGAATCAAAGACAACAGTGAAGTTTTTCCTTCTTTCAAGAAACTCCCCTGAGACCCTGAGGAGCACTCCAGGGAGGTGAGTTATAGATATTAATGAAATAAATCAAGCCTAATGTCACAGACAACAATCTCCGTTGACCTGCTTGGATAACGATCATAACCTGTTGAAGAGGAAACCAGGGTTGGGCTTCATGGATTTAAACTGGACCGGCTCGTTAGGACACAAACAAGCATCGTTCCAGCGGCTCTGCTTCAGAAAGCCTCTGCTGCAACTGAACCTTTGAACCATGTGGGTTGTGGTTTCATGCTAGAAGCTCCAATCCACAGACAAATAATGCCAAAGCAATAATTTCACTTGTTGGTTATTTTATTTATGCGACTCATACGAAGAGTGCACCCAACAGAGATTTGTTTGAGTTTCACAGCAGCATTTCTCCGTGGTTTTGTGTTGGTGGGTCTTGTGAGCACGGTCCTGTTAGTCTGGGTCGCTACCTCGCTTTGCTTTTTCAGACGTCTTACACCAATTAAAAGCATTTCGTTGTTTCATTTGTTTTGAAGAGTATTCCTTTAGATAGTTGGAAGAACTTTCCGAGTTTTCTTTGGGTGTTGGCGGCCTTTTCTCTTTAACAGTCTGATGCTCATCTTTTTCAGCTCAAAGTTGTTTTCCTTTGTTTAAAGGAGCAATAAGTAATACTGACACCTAGTGTTGCAGACTGGAACAACATGTACACAATCCCTTCAAGGAGAACAGCCATTTCTCAACGGTCCGTTGCTGCTGTGAAACTCCACTGAATTTCTTACACAGGAAGGGTTTATAATGTTGTATCCTGCGCTATTTCTGGTCCGCTTCTCTTACTGGCTTCCATGTTTGCAGGCTGCTGCTCTTTTGCCAAGATAAATACAAAATGCTGTGCTCCATGTTGGGAACTCTCATATGATTGGCTCAGGAACCAGGAAGTAAACACGGGCTACATGCTGCACCTAAGTCATTCCGGACCGTACCTCTGGGTTTGATGGGAGAAAAACTCGACTAATGGAGCGTTCCTTTTGCCTCGGAGGTCGGGACAAAAGAGCCGTTGAATACATCATCTCCGCTTTTTTACGTTCCACTTCCCCTCGTCGAACTGCAGGAAAAAAACATGGACGCTTGCACTGTTATTAAAACAATCCCGATGACAATAACGCTGTTCTAGGCGGTGTTTTGTGCAGATAAACAGAGCTGAAACATCCCATCTGATCAAAAAACTGAAGGGCAGCACCTGTTCGATTGACTAAATGTTACATAAATAATAGAGAGCTGCTACGAAAAGACAAAGTATGATGTTTTACTCAATGTTACTGCGAGTAACAGCCATCACGAATACAGAAGTCGGGTATCATACTGTTGCATCAAGTTTCCGACTCGTAATACTGACTTTAGGGGTGTTCCAGTGAAATTATTATTTAATTATTAAATTTGTGTCCCTCCCTGTGATGGGCTGGTGACCCGTCCAGGGTGAACCTCATCTTTCTCTGAATGACTGCTGGAGCCAAGCGTCAGGCCCTCCAGAAACCCTTCAGGGATAAACAGGTATAAACAATTATTGGATGGTTGTTCTTTGTTAGTTTTCGTCCTCAAAGTGTTTTTTACATGTTGGCCCAAAGCTTAGTCTAGCTTTCATCTCACCAAAGCACCATCTTCCACATGTCTACTGGGTCCCCTGCTGCAAACTGCAAATGGGACTTCTTCTTGCTTTATTTTATCCATGGCTTTCTTTTTCGCCACCATTTCCCTAAAGATCATATTTGAAGAGTGCACAGTTTATATTTGCTGAATAACATTTGGCATTTTCAGCAGTTTTTATTATTTTAACCAAAAGTATTTTTATGTTTAGGTTAATTGCATTTTCTTCAACTGGACATTTGATTTCTATAGCAAATGGCATCAAAATGATGAAAAAGCAAGTCGTTTGCAACCTACTGACAAAAAGATACTTCTTCAAGGAGTAGCTATAGTAAAATATTCTATACACCATTAGTTTCTTTCTTTCTGGAAATGTTTTGCATATTTTGCAGAACTAAATACATCCTAAAGCTAGGAATTTTAAATTATCTTTACATTTAGAAACATTGACCAATTTTTCCCCCCTGCATTTCTGTTTTTTAAGAGCCAAAGCTGAAGGTGTAAAGAGCCACAGGTTGCAGACCCTTAGTCTAGACTGACAGGAGCGACGTTGGCGATTTAGCTTCATCTTTGAATAACCGCCGGTCTGCGGTCCTCCTCCTTCATCCTCTTTCTTATTTCCCTTCATTTTTCAGCAATCTCAGGAAGCTTGGATCGACAGCTCCTGGCTGGGCAGCGCTGGAGTGACGGACAGTAACTGGTGACTCCCAGAATCACCTGCGGAGCGTGATCAAAGGGCCGCATTGTCGGAGTGAAATTGGACTTCAGCTGCCTGTGACAAGCTCAATCTAGGGAAGGCTTCTGTCCTGTCTGCTCTCATTTCAAGCTCAACTTCTTGAATGATTCATCGTGCCGGGGATAGAAACGATGAGGGGGGGAAAAAAAGTTCAAATAAAGAGTGAAAAACTCTTGGTGGAGATGTTTCTACAGGAAGGAGTAAGAGGTGTTATTATTCAAATGCAGCATCTGAGCGCTCCAGGGAAGCCGTTTGCGCTTGGAGGAGATTTACCCACTTTTTTTTTGCTCTTCAGGTTTCATCCCTCTGCCTGCTGTGAGGCAGGAACAGGCCCCATCATTTTCTACTTCACTACGTGTAGTTTACACTGTCACGTAAACTGGAGGCAGAGCAACCTTTAACAATTACCCTCTGTTATAATGTCTTCTATGCTTGAGCACATGCAACAGCAGATACTCCCCGAATGACACCCGGAGCCGTCCACACTGTTGCTATGTTGAACTGTTGCTGTGGAGACGTCTTTCACCGTCTCCTTGAGATGGACAGCTGGGGCCTCGCCACAGGGAGGAGCCCTTTCTCTCTCTCTCCTCGCCGCGTGATGTTTCCTAAGGAGCGCCGCCTCAGGAAGTCAGTGGGGCTCCTTCTTCGTGGCGATAAAAATAGACAAGTGACTCACTTGCGCCTAGATTGAAAGAAACTGACCAAGTTCAAAAGTGTGGATGAGTAGCATCGCTGCAGACGTTCCCAGCGACTCTCAGCTGGTCTGAGCATCATCATCGATGCCTTTTGCTGTGAAGCTCAGCGCGTTTCTTATTTTGCTTTCTCATACTGAAGAGTCACAGGAAAGGACTGTTTTGGGGGTATTTTCTGTTTAATTGGCTGTTTTTTTTTTTTTTTTTTTTTGGAGCCTGCACTGTCAAACTGCTTTATGCAACCAAAGCACAACTTAATGAATAATGCATGTAAAAAAAAAAAAAAAAATCTGTGCAACTGACTGTATTGTAAAATACAAGAAGCATTTGCTCCAATAAGCAGCTTTGTATTATTTATTTGCCAGATAATTTTGAAGGAAATAGTGGTTTAACGATTTTTGTTGTTGTTATACAACAGATGTGGGACAATGAGACGGACGTTTTCCTCGGGCTTGTGGAGTTTCTGCGACTGGATGATCATCCAGGTGGCGTGTTGGTACAGCGGTCAGCACCCATGCAGAATACTGATGTCAAATTTGGCCTTACACCTCTGTGTGTGGAGTTTGAATGTTATCTTTGTTTAGTTTAAGTTTTCCCTGGGAATAGGAAACAACTTAGTTTATTTGGCCTCTTTTTAAACAGGCCTTAGATGTGCATCAGTTGTCGTTTGTCTGTGCGTTGGACCCATGATGGATCAGCAACCTGTCCATGGTGTTGAACCAAACGTTTTACTTATGGACAGTTGCTAACCTGAATAACTCGGTATGGTGGATGGATGGAAGGAAGAAGGGGAGATGAAAGGGATAACAAAATGCATGGATTGATCGATGGATGGACTCACAGATTGTTAGAAAAATAGGTAGATTGAAGGGACTAACAAAAAGATTGATGGATAGATGAGGAAAATCATGGGTGGATAAAGTAAACCTCAAATCCACCATCTAGTTTGTATCCAATCAGTCCAGAGACACACAGAGATTTATCTGGTGCAGCCTCCTGATGAAATGCCAACAAGATAGGAGAGGCCCCGAAAGAAATCCCGCGGAATGGCTCAAGCAACACAAGTGTCCTGAGATTTAATTGGGAGGGCGACTAAAATGGAAATTAACGGTTTAAAACAGCCAAAGAAAAAGATTTATTATGCGGAAACATACAGGAAGGGCAGTGGATCCAAAACAACCACAACCAAAGCAAAGCGTTGGCTTGCAGTGAATACAGAGCAGAACAAAGATGTGTAACAAAATAAACTCTGGAAATGGACATGCTGTGGATACTCGTGACATGCAGGCGGCTTCAAGCTGTTAACAACTGAGGCGAGAAACCAAAGTTTTGAAATAAATTAGTCAATTAAAGGTGTTAGCCACCCATCTGTCCCTCTGTCCATCATCTGCTTATCTGAGATCCAGGTTTGGGGCAGAAACAGGTCAAGGAGGGAAACTCAACTCTTTGCCTTCCAAGTCACATTCTCCTTTGTTCACTACAATGAATCCAAAGACCAGAAGGGATGTAAGCCTTTTTAGGGAGAACTTGAGCAATTCTCAGTAGGATTACTTGGAAAAAAATACAAAGGCATTATGGTCAGACAAATTCTAATCACTTTGCTCCCATATGCAAATACTAATTTGATAGGATCTGATGCAAGTAAACCCAATCTTCAATGACCTTATCCGACTCAGCTGGGTCTTCAGGCAGATGTTATCAGTTCTTCTCAGACGAGGCTTCCTCTGTACACAGCCTGAGTCATAAGAAACTGTCATAAACTGTCTTGAAAGTGCATAAAAAAAGAGTTTAAATGCAAAAAAATTTCATTTTAATGCACTGACAACCCCTAGTCACACTGGCAATTGGATTTCAGCCACAAAAAGAGCCTGAAAAAAGTGTAGAAGAAAGCGCTTAAAGGAGTCAAATTGTCTGATTTCACTTTTTGCTTGAGATTTTCAGTTTTTGCAGCCTTTGCTTTGGTTGTGTGTGTTTAAGAAAATCTGTTTTTCCTGGTTCTCCTTCTTTAACTACTGGCAGAGCTTGGAGATAAAACTAATTATAACACGGTTGTCAAACTTGCAGATGCAGTCATTAAAAAAAAGCCTTCTAATTGCAGGATGAAGGGAAATCCAGGTGGCTTGTTTCATGCTTTTGTTGTTGCAAATCAGGGGTATTTAAAAGTAATTTGCAGCAAACAGAACTGACGGGGAAGAACTTGGATTAGGATTCTGTACGTTTCAGGACCAGAATAAAAACAGATAAATATCCGGTGTTGTCCTGAAAGGTCTTCTTTTGCCATGATCAAGTGCAGTGCTTTAGACTGCTTTAACTTTCGCTCCTTTTTTCTGCATTACAACCACATACTTCAATATATTTAGATGGGATTTTATATGATAGACCAACACAAAGTAGAGCATAGTTCCAAAGTAAGGCTGTGTGATGGTGTGAAGGCTTGGTATCAGCACAATACGTGCCTTTTTTTGGTCTTGGGTGCAGTCCTGGGTTAGACCATTAAAGATCTAACCTCACCTGAGAGCTGTTGCCTTGCACCAAAAAGTAACTGGGGCCTTCCTGCAAGGAGTTTGCATATGCAAGTTTTCTGTGGGTACCCTGGCTCCCTCCTGCAGTCCAAGTCCTTGAATATGCTTTGATTTAAACCTTTCCGATCATTTGGGTGTATGTTTTTGGTCACTGACCCGCTAGATGGCGAACGTCTTCCAAAGTCTTTTGTGGCCTCTAACAAGCTTTCATCCAGGATTGCTTTGCATCCTCTTATCGATTCTGACCGTCTCCTTTGTCCCCTGCTGGTGGTGGCAGCATCATCCCCGCAGCATGATGCTGCCACCACTGCGCTTTTCCACTGTGGGGATGGAGCATTGAGAGTGATTTGCCCTTGATTCTTCTCCTGTGCTCCTTAACAAACCTATGAGGCTTAGTTCTGTATGCAGTTGTTTGCACCAAATTTATTTTAATGGGAAGAACAATAATGGGGCGTGAATGCATATGCACGCCACACTTTTCAGCTTTTTTGTCTACACAAGAATGCAAGGCACTGTAAGGCAAACTCTCAACACAGTCGGAAATGCCTAGAAGTTCTTCCTTAAAGGCAACAGAGTTAAAAAAAAGAAGTTAAAAAGAATCATTGCTGCTCTTTATTTCTGTTTCATCTGAAACGATAGACCTTCTTGTTCGTGACCACAGAGAAACACCTGCTGTCACTTTTTAGCTGCTGCGCCCAAAGACAGGACCTGCAAGGACATTTTGGAAGTGCTTGCCTGGGACAGCTGTTCCACCGGAGGCTCAGCATTAAGCTTAGTGAGATGCTGAGGAAATGGCTGTTTAAGGCGCTGCTGAACTTTCCATTTTAAATGAGATGAAAATGTCTGCACCTGATTTAATGTTGTTCCACTACCTCTCAGAATATTCAACAGCGATTAATATACATACTTTAAAAAAAAAAAAAAATTCCATTAGAAGTGACTGTTTGCCAGAAGACAATATTCAGGGTAAAAGCTTTTGGACAAATTTTGCATGGTGAATTACATTTTTAGCCCAGAAGTCCTCACAACGCCTGGTTTTCCTCAGCAGCTGAGTTTTCCGTTAACCGCTGCTTTGAAGGGGTCTGAATACTCGATCACTCTCTGAGCAGCAGCTGGGGCTGACGCTCTTTGTGCGAATACCTCCCACTTGTGTTTTAAGGAGCACGGCCCGAATACAGATGAGTCCTTGTTAGAACACCACTTACCTCCTACTTAGCTGCCTCTTCAAAGTGTGCGTTTCACTGTAACATGAGCCACACCTGCTGTGAACTCCTGCAGCACCTGGCCGTTGCAGAAAACTTTGGATTAATCTTGTTTTTTTTTTCCTTCTCTTACGCAGGCACTTACACCTACGCCTATGCCCATGCCTACTAATAATAACCCTGGGCAATTAGTTCAAATAGAGGTTAAAATATTCCTCTAAGAAATAGGTTCCTGTTTAAAGGCACAGTGTCGATCTTTTCAAGTGGGTTTCCTGCAAGATAGTTACAGTACTGTAGTGCCTGTGCAAAAAAAGATAAAAGACTGATGTGTCTTCACCTGCTATCACTTACATTAAAGCAGATTTTTTTCCGTACTCCACTTATTGTCTGGCTGTATGTCTCCAATAAATAATAAACACACAGGAAGTTTCTTGTAGTAATTTTGAGTTTGATCAGAAATCCTTTTCTGTCATATCTCAGAAGATTGTTTAACTGTCCATCGTCCAAGTTTGGAATTAATGTGCATTTGATCTAATTCACACATAATAATACATGTAGGCTCAGACAGATAAATAAAAATCATTAACATTGGGTTAAATGTCCCAGAGCTTTTTTATAACCATCCATCCATCGTTTTCTGCGTATCTGAGATCGGATCTACTTTCTAAAGTAAAGTTGAGCCATGCAAGGATCAGATGCCAAAATTAATGAAAATGAGAAAAAAAAGTAGCACAGTGTTAAATTATACTTAGGGTTTTTGCATTTTTAAGACTTTATAATTAATGAAACATCACGGAAGAGAAATGGATCCCTATCAGTTTAAGTACATAGATGTGATATTTTTGTTAACCCGCATGAAACAGAAGCAAGAGGAGACGTGTTAGTGCAACAAGGAAGCTGCTGTGAGCACAGAATTTAACCTCGGCGTTTTCGTTTGTCTCATATTTCACTGACATGTTTAAATGTAAGACAGATAAAGTTTCCATCATCGTGTTATTAATCTGTTAGAGACTCTTCAATTTGATTATTTTTTACAGGGTCGCCTTCCGTAAATTCATTAACTCGGTTGGCAATAATAATGCATCATAATGAGTTTATTTTCTTCCCATGGAGACAAACATTTAATTTATGCATTTAATAAAGACTTGCATACAATATCTGTTTTAATAACTTTCAATAATTACAACACATTATAATGTAAGTCACTGAAGCGTGCATGTCTCAAAAATCTAATTTATAAAGAAAATTAGTTTCAAATAAAGCGTCACGGATTGCAGATCATTTAGATGCGCAACTGTGGACATGGAATACACACTTAAACTGCTGCTATATATTTAAAGGACAGATAAGTAAGAAGGACGCCTAGTGGTTAAACTCGGAACAACACATCGGTCTGTTTTGGGAACCCTGGGAACTCTAATATGATTGGCTCATGAACCAGGAAGTAAACTTGGCCTACACTGGACCTTACCTCTAGGTTTGAAAGGAGAAAAACCTGACTAAGACATTGTTGATGGAGAGGAAAGATTGTTTGCCGGGAGTGTTACTTCTATCCCAGGTGACAAATGAGAATGATTTAGATTGATTTTACAGTAAATGTCTTACTTATAACTCCTTTAATTAATCAGGATCAAAAAACTGTCCACCTGTAGCTGCTGCATGTTTCCAATGCGTCTCTTAATTGCCACCTTTGTGTGTGTACAGCTGTTTATCTTCTTGCAATGTCTCAGGTGTGCATGTGGAGGTAGGCTGTTTGGAGGGGGGGGGGGGGGGGTGAATCTCACCAACTCTTCTTTAACATGCCTGCCCTTTTTATGCCTCCAATTGGCTTAAACCTGAATATCCTACCTTATCCTCTGAGCCTCATGCTACAACAAATAGGAAAAAAAAATATATATCTGTGCTGCATTTCACTTAATTAACTTCTCAAAGTGCTTACAGGATTTTAAAAACATAGATTAAATAGTAAAAAAACTGTTAAAAATATTGACATTTGTCCCACTTGGTGCTTAATCCAGTTCTGGGCATGTGAAGATGGTTTCATTTTCATACATAATGGAGTGCATAAGGAATATATTTAACGTTTTCATATTTTCACACTCTCATCAGGGTCCTAGCTGCAGAGTTTTTGGACATATTGGATATTCTGAAGACTCTTGCTAGAGATCCCGAGGAGCAGAAGCATTACAATAGTCCAGTCATAGAAGAGACCAAGGTGTCGATCCCTTTTTTTAGTATCTGGGAGGGTGAGAGTGAAGCAAAGTCTGGTAATGGTGTGAGGGGAAGGAAGAATATCTTGCTGAGTTGGTTCACATGAGATTCAAAGTTGAGGCGGGAGTCAAAGGTCAGTAACTGATTAGGAGAGAAGAATATCCTCCACAGCTGTCCACAACTCCTTAACTTTTCATCAAAGTTAAGGACAAGATGATGCCGCCTAAAGACAACTCATAAATACGGAGTAAAACTCATCCTGTATTCATTTAGAAAGAAGATGCACTAATTGATCATCAAAAACTGAATGATTCTGTATTTAAAGGATACACAGATAAAGATAAAAGCTTTAACTAAATTCAAATCCACATTTACACATTTCGAACAAGCTCTGATTTAAGTATCATGAAGAACAAAAATAAAGGTAATGCTTCAATTTTTTCCTATAATTAACCACAACGAATATGCTTTATAGTTTAACAAAAACGCCTTCCTTAATGCACAATCTGTGATTTAACTAGTTAATAGAGGTGGGCGATACCGGGAATTTTTAATCGATCCGATACCAAGTAATACAAGGGGCAGTATCGCCGATATCGATCCGATACCGATACTTTTAACATTTGATTTTTATTTTATTACTAAAATTAAATAATAATAATAATGTTATGTTCAGTGTTTTTTTCCCTAATCCACCTCATATCTTTCAATCCTCATGTAATTTTGTCTGTATTGTGTGCACCTGCTTGTTGCTTTAATCCTATAATTTTCCCCGTTGTTGGATAAATAAAGGATTAGCTAATGTTATCTTATCTTAAATAACACTTTTTAATAGGATATATGTACTGGGTTCTTTCAAGGTCTTAATTACATTTTCTGTGTGGGCTCCAGTAACATATGATAGATAATATCTACTTTGAAAATTAACATGAACTGCTGCTCTGATCTACCTGGATGTCCTCCGGAGGACTGAAAACGCCTCAGTCAGTGACGTCAGTCTGTGGGTCTGGTCTGTCGGGGGCAATCAGAGAAGTTTCCTCTGTCGCTTTCAACTCTTTCCTCTGTTTGTTGTGTTTCCACTAAATTTAACCAGCTTTTTACTAAACATATTTCTCTCTTCAAGTTTTTGCGCTCTGGCGGTCTCTCTCTCTCTCTCTCCGTGGTCTGAAACAGGAGCAGCGCGCCGCGCGGGCGGTTGTTTGTGTATGTTGGTTGAGAGAGCACAGTGGGCGGGACAGGCTGAGCCTGCGTGCTGATTGGCTGGCGCCGCTGAGCCATGTACGAGAGGGGAGGGGGAGCAGAGCCAGCAGCCAGCAGAGTGCCGGTGTTGGCACAGAAGGGGAGACTGGTCTGGTGATCTGCTGCAGTCAGCGCGCGGGAGAGAATAAAAAGGATCGATCCTGTTAAAGAATATTGTTCAATATCAATACCCGCGTTGGTATCGATAGTATCGATCCTAGGATCGATCCGCCCACCTCTACTAGTTAAACTGATAAAATAGCAGCAACTGACACTTAGTACCTTAATTTAGCTCTGTTAACACTGATAAAAAATATTAAAATCTTCCTGAAATTGGTCATGTTTATAATCTAATAAATAGACATAAACCAGTTAAAAAAAATAATGCAATGAAAAAGTAGATAAATTGCAAATAAACTTGCAGGCCACTTTAATTAGATACACCTGTTCACTTGTTTGTAGATAAATGCAACAAGTCAGCCAATCACATTAGGCCTTAATGAGGACTACTTCCTGAAGTTCAAAAAGAGCAAAATATTTGACTTCAAACGAGGCGTGGTTGTCGGTGCCAGTTAGACTGATGCGAGTATTTAAAATGCTGCTGATCTACGGAGACTTTTCACTCATCATACTCTCTCTGGTTCGCAGTAGCTTGTCCAAAAAGGAGAAAAATATCCTGGACAAAGAGAATGGGCAGACTGGTTCAGTTTACTTCAGCTGAAGTCAAAAATGCTCGACAGGAAATGGCGTAGATGTTTGTAAACCGTGTTGGTGGCATCAATGTGTGCACACAGCAGGTGAATATTTTCAGAGTGTCTCGGCTCAGTAGTCTCGCGGTTTTAC
This sequence comes from Fundulus heteroclitus, assembly GCF_011125445.2. Classification (NCBI taxonomy): domain Eukaryota; kingdom Metazoa; phylum Chordata; class Actinopteri; order Cyprinodontiformes; family Fundulidae; genus Fundulus; species Fundulus heteroclitus. Next base: position 37,044,102 of record NC_046365.1, read on the forward strand.
AGGACTGCTGCAAGAGAAAGAAATGCTTCTCATGTCACAGAAACAACAGCTGCTTCAACACAGTCGGGTTGAATGGATTTCATTCTGCTTCTGTCTCATCAAGGGCATCTGCATGTGTTTCAAAAAAAAAACAAATTTCTGTAAGAATTTAGCAATAAGGAAATAGATACTAAGTTTAAAAAGGATATAAAAATAAAATAACAAAAAATAGAAACACCTTCTATTAGGGCTGTGTATATAAATTGATACAAAGATTGATATTGATGTTTTTAAAACAGATTTAATATCAATATTCTGGTTTTCAATATCAATATACCTCCCAAACCCTAGGGGGCGTTATTACAGCGCACCATTGCTGTTCCCAGCAAGGAAGTGCAAGTAAGACGAATTTCGGCTGACAGGATTTTAGGCGTCTTCGTCCCTAAAATCAGACTCTTGGGCACATTTTGGTTTGTGATACCTTAAATGCACAGAACCAAATTTATTTTCCTGTTAATATATCAGTGTTCAGTAAACTGAACATAAATATCTGTCTGGTTTTGTTGGTTGAATGACTTTGAGCATTAATTTGAAAGTAATAAATATTGATATTGGAGTCAAATCAAATCAAGCTGAGCTATGAATCGAGAATCTTATCGAATCGGCTCATCCTAGATACCCAGCCCTACCTTCTATTAACTATTAACTAATTCATTTTCAGCACAATCAGTGGTTTAGCACCTTCTAATTTGTAATCCATCACAGATCTATGTAGCTGGTATCAACTTACCCCCAAAAAACTAATTTTACTGTAATTGCAGCAAAAAGTGAATCTACAAAGTTTCTTACCAATATCACCTTAGAGCTTTTTCTTTTTCACTGTTCTTACACTGGTAATCTTTTGATCCCATAAAAGGGTATTATTACTACGTATTGCTTCTTTGCTTTAGAGCCTGCTTGATAACATCTCCCAATAGTTTTTTTAATACTTTCTTACACAACAGACTTAAACAGGGAGCAGAGCTCTTGGTCTTTGGGCCAAGAGATTAAGGACCCGCGTTTCCATAAAAGCATCTGAGAAGACTCCACAGGGCCGGCGTTACCGGCATCCTGTTAGATTTAGATGTTTTCTGCTTCAAAAGACTTGACTCTAATACAAACTCATTATCAGAGCCCTGCAGAGCTGGACTGCATGCTAGTGAGACTGTGTATCTGTTTAATTCAGGGTGTAGGGCAAGGGACACATGTATAGGTTACAGGACACCGGTCAGCCTGTCAAAACGGCGGGTTTTGACCCTTTATGTTGCAGTACCCCCTTCATCTTTAAGCCTCCAATAGTTGGATGTTTGTTGGCCAAAAACAAATAGCCCCATTTCTATAACAGGGGACAAATGAAGACACATGCAGCCACGGATCCCAGTTAGAAATGTTTGTCTCTGTAAGCACGTGCAGAACCTTCGGGATCAGTAGATTTATAAAAAAAAAAAAAAAAAAAAAAAGGGAATGAGGGAAATTCTGGGGCGGGCCAAGTTCAGCTGCCTAAAAACATCCAAAAACCTCTCTGCAGAGCTGCCGGAGACATGACCTATCGCTGCACTCCAGCTTCTGCACATTAGTTCTCCTCCTTCTGTACTTTCTCCTGCTGCTGGTGTTTTTGTGCGCAGCTCTGTGAGAGGAAAACATCTAGTCTGAGAAGCACAAGGAGGGACAAAAAAAAACATAAGTGAATAGAAGGGAGCGGTGGGACAGCTGGAGGTAGTTAAAAAATGTCTGAAAACTGTTTGTGTGCCTTACAAATGAAAGAAAAAAAAAAACAAGATGAGAGAGAAGGAGACCTGTTTGCTGGTAAGCCCACTTAGGGAGTGGAGAAGGGCAAAGGGCGTCCATTCAGAACCTGCCGCGGCTCGGTCTGCTCCCACAGCCAAACAAAGCCACACCTGTGGCCGGAGAGGGGAGTCTTTCTCTCCCTGAAAACAAAACGCAGCTGAAAGCAGCAGAATCTGTATGCCAGGCCTATTCAGCTTCCCTTCAAGAGGGCCAAATGAAAAAAAAGTAATTGTTTGTTTGAGGGCCGTACAGGGAATAATTTATAAGACGAGGAAGGGGAGAAGAAGCACAGTGTTTTAACAGTAAAAGACATAAAACCGCAAATATTCAGTTTCATCCTATTACTCAGCATCTTCAGACTTTGACAGCTTCCAAATGAAGACTAACGAGTTTAAGTCTTAACATATAAACCGTCTGAAGACTTATGTCTGTTAAATTATTCCTCCAGAATATCAGACAACAAAATGCCACCAACCAAGATCTGTCAAACGGACGTATGGACCTCACCACAGCACTATCAACTCTGGCTATAATATCCGTAAGAAGCTTCATTGAGCTCAATTATTGTGATGCCAAATGGAAATAAACATTGTATAAAAGTGATCCTTACATTTAAAAATAACGTTATTTTACAAAGAGCTTTCTGTCATTGGCATGTTTTACATAATTAAGAAGCAGAACCGTACCCAAAGTGGCAAGAGAATATTTGCAACCTCTCATGTTTCAGCTTGAAACATCCCCTGTTTTAACGGCATCCATATTATAAAAAAGCTTGTGTCACTGGTATGAGGAAGATGCAAACAGTGCGAGGATTACCAAGGCCATTTTTCTTGCCGTGATACTGATACTGGGTGACACGTTAAGCTCAAAAATTCCTCGTCAACATCAGACTTAAAGTGGTGTTTCAAAGCCAAAGACGACTGCAAATCCGCCGTCTCCACCTGAAAGATGCCTTCCTCAATGCACGGCATTACCTCTTTGGCTTTGACACAGAGATCTGTCTCGGCTCCGGCAGGAAATGGGTCACCAGCAAACTGCGGCGCCTCAATAGGAGTGTTGAAGTCCTGGAGACGCTCAATAAAACTCTCCTTCAGCTCTGTCATGAAATCTGTCGCTACATTTGTAATCCGTGCTCTCAGGATGAGCATATAAATGCGCAGAGGGGTGAGAGGAGCAACGTTTTATCAGACATGAGATCTGTTTTGAAAAGTGTGCGGTTTTTCTTTTTCTCAAAGCACACCTCTCGAAACCAAATTGGCAATGGACTTTTTTCACCCTCAAATCAGAAACTGTACTTCTGCCAAAAACTGATCATGCCCCCCCCCCCTCCTTCGATTCATCCACAGCAACAGAAATGACATCTGCTTTTTCCAAGTTCTTCAAGCAGCTTTTTTGAAATCATTTACAAATAACTTCATTTGGTGCTGGGCTGACGTATCGATAACACCCGTTAGTTGATTGATGAAACAACGTTCTTCTTAATTTGTCCTCCACAACTTTAACGAGGACAGCAAGCATGCATTCTCTCACAATTTCTGCCCCAGTAAAAAGTCGCTTCTTCCCCATTAATGTCCAAGTACTCATGGAAATGAAATCATTGCTC
>NC_046365.1:37048010-37115321 GCF_011125445.2 Fundulus heteroclitus
TATATGGTTTTGTGATTTTCTGCACTCTTTTAAAGTGTTAAGGCACCTCATTTGTGCCGAGGGGTAAAACGACATGTATTGATCTGCATGGCGTGGCTGACAAAAGGCCTGATTTGAAGGAAAGTGGGGTCTCACTAGTGATGAGGAGATCAGAGTTCAAGAAGGTGGTGAGTCAATCCACAGAACTCAGGTTGGCAGGACATTGGTGGATGGCGACGTCATATGTGCCGTATTCCTTCCAGGTAGGTGATGAGTGGCGATGGGAATCAGCATAGCTGTTGCCAGGAGAGGAGCCCAGAGGAGCGGCAGAGAAGAGGAAAAGGAGAAGGCTCTGGGTGTGTTTCCTAAAACAGATGCTAGGAACAAGGAAATGGACCATGGGAACCCCAGAACTAAAGTGTCAACGGTAGGATCCGCTTTCTGTGAGAAGAAACCAGGAAGGTAAGTATCTTTAGCTTGAGGAGATGAGAACACGACAAGATGCGAGCCTCATTACCACTCATATGAGCAGGACAATCTGGCCTCTGCCTCTGGGAACCAGCTCCTCTTGTAGCTCCTCCCGCTGAGCCTCGGTGAGCTGCAGCAGCGGACCCTGCGCCTGACGGTCACTCCAAGAAGAGTAGGAGGAGAGGAACACATATTTCAACCTGCCCACACTTCTGCAGATATGTCAATGTCTGATATCAGGTGTGCCACTTTTTATGAGCCCTGGCTTATTGTTAGCCTAATATTTGTAAGTTTCTCTAGTATTTCTATTTCACGTGAAGGCAGGCAGGAAAGGGGGGTGGGGGGGGGTGGGGGGGTGGTGGGGGGGGGATTGACAGGAGCAAGAGAGAGAAGTGGGAAATGTGCAGTGAAAATTGGCCCAGGCCTGGAATAAGGACAGCTGCATCAAAGGTACCACCGCCCCTAACAGTGCCACATTATAAGTCAAATAAAGTGGATTCATATTATTCTTTTAGCTTTAAGCTATAGACAAAGCCCACATATCTACCAAGTTAAAAATATGTTCAGACAATTAAAGAGGAATAAATGACACAATTCTTACCTAAGCATCAAAATCAAACAAGTAAACAGAAAAAGACAGGGCATTTTAGAAGGTGAACAAAAAAATAGCTGATAGCAGTTTAATTGGAAAAATAGGGATTATTTCATACAGACCTGGGAAAGCAGAGATACTGTACATTTGTCAGTGTATTTCCTAAAAATATCCTTAGTAGTCTTCAAATGGAAAGGCCAGCTGTGTGGATGCATTGTTTCAGCAGCTTGTCCGGGAGGAAGTCTCCCAGGAGGAACCAAATACGAAATATCTTCCTCCTGCAGAGGGAAATCCTGTGCAGAACGACAAAGAAAATCCCCCCATGATGAAAAAAAGTCCTTCTATAAAGTATAAATAATTATTGTATAAACGACACAGTTTATGGTAGCTGGAGTATTAATGCAGTGTATTTTACTCTTTGGGAAACATGAACATCACTTAATCATTTTAAAGTAAATAACATAAAATATGAGTATTAGTGGCAAAACTGTACTAATTCAGAATCGGATATATAGGCCATATGAATATATTATGTGCTAATGGCAATATAAAATTTTGTACAGTAATTCTATAAACTAACATTGTGGATCTCAGAGGTGAAATCAGATCTTATTATATCAGAAATAAAATCAAATCATGATTGTAACAGTTATAAAAGCTATATGTGTATATGCAATTTATCTTAAACTCACAAAATACAAGGGGTGGCACAAATTGGAGGTTTGAAAGATTGTCAGAAGGACGAAAAATCTCTCTCGCCCTCTAGTGTTTAAATGATGAGGATGCAGAAATCAAACTTTAGTTATTTATTTTCCAATTTTTTTTTATTGAATACAAAGTAAATTGAGGGGAAATGTGCAACTATAGCAGCAGTCAAAATAAGACAAAAACATATACTAAGACATTTAGGTGAATAAACAAAGTGGAAACTAGTTAGATCCATCGTATTTTACAATCAACACATTTATTTAGAAAAAAAAACTAACAAATACACTCCACTCCCCGGCCACATTATTAGGTAGATTGTTCTATTACCCAGATAAACCCGCTTTTGCCTTCCCGCAGTTGCAGCAGATTTGTCAGCTGCACATATATGCTGCAAACCATCCATTCGTCTACATCCCCAGAGTGTTTCACTGAATTGCGATCTTGTGACTGCGGAGGCCATTGGAGTATTGCAATTTCATTGTAATGTTTAAGAAACCACTTTTAGGGGATTTAAGCTTTGTAACGTGGCACATCATCCTGTTACATGTAACCAGGCGATGTGAACACTGTATTGTGAACACTGTGGTCACAAAGTAAAGGACAGCAAGAATACTAAAGCAGACTGTGGCATGTAAATGCTGCTAAAATGATACTAAGAGACCCAAAGTCTGCCAAGAAAATATCATCCACAGCATTACTCCACTACTATCAGCCTGAGCTCCTCTTAAAAGACAAGACATCCAATTTGGACCCTATATGACCATGAATGCTGCAACTGACATCAAGACTCATCAGACCAGGAAACATTTTTGTTCCATTGTTTTATTATTATTATTATTATAATTATTATTATTATTATTATTATTATTATTATTATTATTATTACTATTATCAGCTTGTGTGATTAGTTCCTCTTATTGGCTGACACGAAAAGAATCTTAGACCTGAGATGGTTGCATTTTTGAAAGTCCAATCCTCAGACCACCAGCAACCAAAAAACTCACTTTATTAAAGGCAATGCATCAGGCAAAATCCACTTTTATTAAACCTGGCAAGCCAGATTGATAAAGTGTAGCACTCTCGGATAAATTCTACACTCTATCAATCTGAGCCAGCTCCCCTCTAATCCAGGAGGGTCTGTCAGCAGAACCTTCCAAGCTGATTGGGCGAATCAACGCCTAGTGCCCGCCTACCAAAGGATGGTTTAGCCAATCACGGTATCAAATGAAAACACCGTCAGGAGCAGGCAAATCTGCCAAATCCAGATGGTAAAAAGGCACAATCACCTTTGCCATTCAAAAATGCACAAATTTCTTCTTGCTGTTCTTCTTTCAAAGAAGCCATTGTTGATTCTGACATAACGGATGTGATAGCAGCAGCTACCCTTGCATCCTCCTGCGCTGCCACGTTTATTTTGGCATAGTATGCCCTATCTCAAACAATAATTCTGCAATGTGATTGGCCGACTTGTGCTTTGTCGCTTCTCAAACGGTGGAAGCGGGAGTGGGACAATATTGATTCTTGATTGTTTGTGAATGCACAAGTGTTGCAAGAATTCAGATCGCAGGGTAGGTTACAAATTTTTAGCACTTAAATACATTTTGTTGTGCATTTGGAGTCTGTAGGTGGGCAGCAAATTTTTATGTAGTCTGTCCAGGTGCTGTGTAGGTATCTTTATGTTCTCCCTAGTACTCCCTTTACATTTAAAGAGACGAATGGCTCTCAGACGCTCCAAAGCACAAAGTCAAATCTGGGGCTGTGGGACAACAGTGATCAGGAATTCAGACCAAAGCATTGCAGTTATGCTTTATATGGAGCACAACTCAATATTTTCAATGTCAAAAGGCAGACATAAAAAAAATTAAAAATCAGGAAATGTCCCCTTTAAGCTCCAAACATGAAAACACATAACATAACATGAGGTAACACCCGAATATAGAACATTCTCTGACAAAATGCAGAGAATCACCACAGAGAAAATAAAATGTCTCTTTTTTTTTTCAAAATATCCCCTAACTGCACACTTCTGCACTAAAGTGTCCTTCTGCAGCCTTAGCTGTGGAGTGAGATCTTCCGTGTTGTAAATGTCCTTTAATCTTTTGATCCACTGGGTTGGTGATGTGGCTTGCTTCCATGTGTTTGTCATGCTTCTGGCAACCAGCAGCGAGACGTTTAACATGTAGAATTAATGATCAGAAAGGCCTGGTGGATCCAATGGTTTGCATCCCAATGCCTAATATGCCAGACACATGGCCAAACCATGCCACATAGTCACTTAAACGCCTTTCTTCCACTTAGTGATTTCCAGCTTGATCTTCAGCAACTCGTCTTTAGTGTGTCTACGTCCCTGAATGCTTGACTGGATGATTAGCTTTTTGTGTTAACAAACAGTTGAGCCTAATAAAGTTGCCAGTAAGTGTACAATCTGATGAAGTTGTATATAGTAAGTGTAATTTGTATTCCATTTTTAATATTATATTAACTTCCAACATCTGAATGCGTCTGGAGTTCAGTTCTTGCAGATGGCATCCCACAATTCCCAGTGCTGTCCTCACCGCCTTTGCTAAGTCCTTCCTCTCCTTCACTGTGCCCAGCAAGCTGTACACGTGAGCTTTGATTGTTAGGATCCAATACAGCCAAGAAAACTACCTCATTAATAAATTATGTTGAGCAAACCGGCATTGCTCAGCTCCAAACAAACACCTGGCTCGTGATAAGTGCTAAAGAGAAGTGTTTAGAGACATGAGCAGTATTATTACTTTGATTTCAACACCTGAACTTCTGCATAAAGATTTAAACAGTGAACAGCAAACTCAAAGTTTTATGCATCACTTTAAAAACGTGTCCCAGATTAGCTCTGGTGTCAAAAGGCCAGTGCGACCTCGTCCAAAGGGAAAGGCATCTGTATGACTTGCACAGGGTTGGCTCTCTCCAAAGAGACCGGTCTGGCTTTGCACCTTACCAGACAACGATTGTCCTGAGAAACAGCCGATAGCAGCGCTGTACCTCATTCTTTACTGCAGTAATTTAATTTGTGTTAGAGGAAAACAGAAAACAGAAAATGGTATTGTATGTTGACAACAAGTTGTTTGGTACAGAATCCTGTTCAAAGTCTCATAGGATACATATTTAGGATAGGATATATGTTTAGATGCCTAAATCTGGTTAGAGTTTCCAACTGGAAAAAAGGTTGACTGTTCCGACCAGAACGGGAGAACAGTTTCTGACGCACCCTAAGTTTAGGTGTATTGTTCATGGTTGAAGATAAAACGGAGCAAGGGATGAATTAAGAGAATGACCCAGCAGCGGTACAGCTGGCGCTACTAGGTCAGTCAAGGTGTACATGGCCTGAGCAATAGGTCAAAGCTCTTTATTTAGCGGTTTATCAAAGCCCTGACTTTTCATCTACACTAATGAGATATGAATTATGACTGGGGGAACAAGAGCGTGGATACAAACAACTCAAAAATTGGCTTAGTTTATGGGGGAACTAACTCTTGCAGATGAAGTAAAGATCCTTCCCAGGTCAATGATGTTTGAGCATCTGATTGGGATGTCTGCTGGACGTCTGCTGGACGTCTGCTGGACGTCTGTTTTTCCAGTCATGCCCCCTTTTTAAGGAGACCCTAAAAGAGACAAGGAACTCACTGAAGGGACAATATTCCTTCTTGCCTGGGAACTTCTAACGAGCTGCAGAGTGTTGCTATGGAAATATGTGGGGTTGACCTCAACAACCTGATTTAATGAACATATGACAATAGATGGATGAAATGATATGTTAGAACTTTAGTACCATTAAACAACCACAAATTAGGTCAGATTAAAGTGGCACAAGCACAGTGATAATCTAAACCAGGGATCAGCAAGATTTTTGAAACTATGAGCTTCTTCATTGGTACTGTGTCACACGAAGGGCTACCAGTGCTGACCTTTGACCCAGAAGAATCAGCGCTCACCTATAAACATATGTGCAATGCTCTCTCTCTCTTTGTTTTCTTTTTAGATATTGTCATTTTTAAATCTATATAAATGCAACTGTGATTACAAAAGTAGAAGAACAGACTAAAATAACATTTTAGATGCGGCTCACTGGAGGGTTGTGCTAGTTTTAGAACGGGCGTTGAATTGTGGTGACCCCTCCCCCCCACTTGGGATTTTTGGATGTGAATGCTATGTGGGAATGTGTGTATAGCGTCCCCTTTTTTTTTTTTTTTTTTTTTTTTTTTGTTTCTGTGTGTGGGCGAGTGGGGCACAAGGGAGGATGGTGTGAATGAGGTGTTTTTTTTTTTTTTTTTTTTTTTTTTTTTTTTTTTTTTTTTTCCAGGTTCGGGTCCGGTCCGATCCCTCTCCCAAGATCATCTCAACTCTCCGCTAGGTGCGGAGCCCATCCCCCCACGTCCTGCCCTCCTCCGCTGCGTTGGCGGGCGCCTTGACCCTCTGGCGCGTTGACGGTCCCTCGGGTTTGGGGCGGGTTCCCGGGTGGGGCGCCGGCCCATTCCCGCGGTGGCTTCGCGGGGCCTGGCCCCCCGGGGGCGGCCGGGGCCCCTGCCGCGGGGGCGGGGCGCCCCTGGGGCCTCTGGCCCCCAGGGCCCATGGCCGGGACCACTTCAGCGCGGCCGGCTGCCGGCGGAGCCCACGGGCTCGTCCCCGCGGCTCTTGGGGGCGTCAGCATTGCGGTGGCTGGGGGATTTCCTCTGGGTCGTCTCTACTCTTTCCTTGGGGGGGGGGGGGGGGGGGGTTGCAGATTTCCTGTGAAGGCCCCTCTCGGGCGCACTGCTTTAGGGGCCCCTTTGGGAGTCCGGGGTTACGGGTCCCCTGACTCCTGCCTCTGTGCTCGGGGAAGGTGGGTCTTCGGTTCTCCACAATCACTATCGAGCTATTTCCTTCTGGATAATTTTCACCTAAACTAGTGCACTTTCACAAACTCCTACAGGTGCTGGGTCCCAGGTATTAAATGTTCACTTATATACAGAAAGGCTATAATTTATTTATTTACTTTCTTTTACTTTCTTTTTTAGGTATCACATTACACATGTCAGCTTAGATAATAATACATATGATTTAGCAATGCTATCACGCTGTTACACGATTGTATCTGTTGCTTTATGTCTGTTGGCTGTGCTGTTCTTTTTGTGTCTCTTTCCAGGTGATGGAGCAGACAGAGGACGTTTTATCATTCTCTTCCTTTTATCTCTTCTTTCTTTCACCTCTTCTTTCTCTTTTTTTTCTCTTCTTGTTTTTCTTTTACTCTCCTACTTTCCCATTGTAGTGTCCATATAATTTGAAATTCTCCCTGCAGGAATCACAATAAAGCTATTTACACGCACAAATCAAGCGGAGCATTATGGCGAAAGCTGTTTGCTCCACTTGTGAAAGTAAAATCTGTCGAGCTCTATTTGGCATTAAGACTTCATTTTTTATTGCCACATTGCTAGACAGGACACTGGAAAAAAAAAGAAAAAAAAGAAAAAAAGAAAGGGCTTGAGGGCGCCACGTGTGGTCCTTGGGGGCTACCTGTTGCACGCAGGCCCCATGTTGGTGACCCCTGTTCTAAATGATCAGTTCAGAGCACTTTTAACTTGAAGCTAATAAAAAAAATAAATCTAAAATACCAGAAGGATTTTGTTCTCATTACTTAAAGCCAGATGAAGAGCCTGAAAGTGTAAAAAGAGCAAAGCATTGAGTTCACCACCAGCTACGACCAACTGAGTCACAGAAGGTCACTTAATGTCTAAGATTGTTTAGAGGCATTAACTCTTCATGTTTTCTGTGAAATGGAGGTAAATATGTCTCTTCTTGTTGATGTGGCTGGACGCTCTGCAGCGCTGTCTGGAGTTTAGGACAAGCATGGTTTAAACTAACAGGATGAATATGTGTCTAGCTTTCCAACCATTTTTTTCTTTCTTTCAATCTGTAAAAAGAACAACTGCTTAATGTTTCTGAAATAATCCAGTGCATTTTATGATGTCAGTAACAAAATAAAATGTCTTTAGTTTTCTAGAATATAATCCAGTGAACCTCAGTCCATGTAATAAATCTTTCTAAAAAAAACTGACAACCAAAGGAAGGAAAAGAATAAAGGATTTATTTATTTATTTAAAGACGTATCGCTTTAAAAAACTATTTTTTTATTCTGACCACAAGATGGAGATGTTACATCTGCTTTGAAGTTCTTTTGAGCTGCTCCAGTTAACAAGATAAATGATTTTGAAGTTCTTCTGTTTTTTTATTGGAAACTGACATGAAACAACTGAAGAGCTTCGTTTTCAACTGTGATACATTTGTTCAACAATTGAGTCTTTGTACATCTTAAAAAAAACTCTTCAATGCAGCAGCATAATGAGGACTTAATTCATAACTTTACAAAGAACTCTTGAGTTTTATTTTACTCTTAATCTGGATGATCATATACTGCATAAATCAAAGTACTCATTTGATTATAATATTGTAATAAATGAAACGTGTAAGAAAAGAACAGCAGTTAAGTGACATTGTACTAATAACAGGGTTCTTTTGTTTTTTAAAGGCTTCTAATGTAATTTAACACAATTTATTTTCCATCAGTTCAGAGATAAAAACAGAGATTCTTCATGAAAGCGAAACCTTCTTAAAACCCAAACCAAAAACTACCAGCGTACTTTGACTACGCCAGTCTGACTGGGCCGTAACACCAAGGACTCTGATAACCTTCACCGAATCCTGCAGCCCTGCCTGACGTGACCCACTGTCGCGTTTCACTGAAGAGCTTTGCGTGTAAAAAAGAAGCTTTTCTGATTTATGATAAATAAATAAGGATATTAAGAGCACTTTTAATCTGTCAGAGGAAGCGGCCCAGCGTAACTCAGGCTGACACGTGTCACAGCGAGGCATCGCTTTGGCCTCATGTCATCCGAGACGCCCCGCTCCTCTCCAGCAAACCAACCAAAGGCCCCGCGGCCTCCCTGTGAAGTGGGAAGCTACATGTTGCAATCCATCACAGGCATAAGTACTGCGGACAGTGGCATCGATCCTTTAGGAAAGTATCACTGGGCTCTTTAACAACTCTGCTGTGGCCTGTGACTCTGGGAGAATAACACTGCTGTTCAAAGAAGTTAACTCTTTAGGGGGGGGCTGCTTTCAGGCAAAGATACACAGTTTCTGCCGGAAATGTACTGGCACTGCTTGAGATGTTGTATAAAGGCTTTAAAACCACAGCAATAATCAGTGGCTCATACATAATTCAGTCATAATTTAGGTAAAACCACGCTAAGAGAGAATCTGCGGAGAGTTTTGAGTGCATTCAGCGGTTCCGCGTAGTTGTAAATGTTTGCGAGCACAACAATAAAACCGTACAACGAAGCTTTTAACGCGCTATGATAAATACTTCGCCGCCACACGTTTGGACATACACAGTTTTCACACGATGACGCTGCGGGCTGCACTCTGATCCACAGCTCCACCGGTCACTGCGCGCCACCACAGATACTGCATAAAATTCACAGAGACGTGTCAGAAATTAGCATAGTGAGCAGTTGGGCATTGACGGTAGTCTTTCACTGTGAATATCAACCACAGTGCTGGTGAATAAGTCTTTTCTCAGCTAATCTTGTAACAAACTCCCACAGACCGCTGTGATGTCAGAGCAAGTCTGGAAGTTCTCGCCACCATCTGAACATGTCTGCTGTTGTCTGACTAAACGCCTCTTTAGAAGCATTTGATCATGCTTGTTATTGATGAATGAATAGTTTTAGGAATAACTTCCTCCTTCAGTTTCCTTTTAGGTGGGATAACCACAGCAAGTGGCCCTCAGCTATTAAAATGGACTTGGAAATAGACCTATTATAGTTTCACAACTTTGAAATATTAAATTTAAAAAAAAATGGCAGATTTGAAAGATTTAATTGTCTTCTAAATTCTCTTTTTCTACTCTTCCCACCTTGAGTTACTTCCCTGAATGAAGATCAAACATGTTTTTTTTTTATCAGAAATGCACAAGAAGCAGAAACACACAGTTTATGGTAAACTGGCACGTCTTGTTTGTACATAAGCTTCATTGTTTTTATTGTTATTTTCCATTGGCTGAGCCTGCTGGACCTTTTAGAGGTCAGGTGAATGTACGGTAAACAGTAAGTCACTTTGCACTGTTGTGACATACATTTTTTTCCTACTGTAACTTTTGGTTTCGGTAGCAAAATAAACATTGAAATTTCGGTTTCTTCTGCCTGAATTTATGATTTTTTTTTTTATTAAAGCTAAAATTAATGTATTTTTTCTTCTTCGAAACACCAAAAAGTAGAAATAAATGTATTATTTTGTCCGATCTTTTAAAAATAAAACCAGATATTATGATCAAGCAACTACTCAGTGCTACTTGCCCTTTTATCAAATGCTTTTTTTTACTCTTACTTGAGCAATCTTTTTGATGACTACTTTTCATCTCCACTTGAGTGAAAATGTATCGAAGTAATTCTGTTCTTAGTAGAGTGCAATTTTTGGCTACTCTACCCACCTCTGCTGTTATGCTTATTGGTTACTCCAAATTACCCTCAGGTGTTAGTGTAGTGAAACAGTGTAGACTTTATTGTGCCGTCTCGTTACTTCTTATAGATTTTATAAATCCCACATAGCTGCCCAAACATCTACAGAACAGCATTCAATAAAACAACAATAGACAGTATTCAGGAATATTAAAATAAGGGGCTAATCTGAGATGTTGTTGTGAATGTTTACCAAGACACAAGCTGACCCAGATTGCCTATATTTACCTTAGGCTATTTACACCAGCCCTCAGTGACTCTTTGAGCGATATGTTTAAGAGAGTCAACACACACACACACATGCATTTTGAGGTTATTAAAGCACTATAATCAACCTCAAGGTAGTTATTACTGATGCAGAAAGACATATAATCAATAGATGGCACTGTTTCCCAGGCCTTTGCTACTTCGCTGTCTTTTCTTTACTTTACTGGGAACCTGAACCTTTTTTTCTCTCTCCAAAAATCTACTTGCCTGCAACTTGAAGCAAATTCCCAAACGAATCTGAAACAATTGTATTATAACTGAGAGAAAAATACGTTAAAAAATGCAATGAACTTAACATAATAAGACATGTTAGGTTTTTTTTTGTCTAAACATGAATTTCATTCATTCTGCTAAACAACTAATTCTACTACGCTATCCATAAGACTCCATAAACACTTTGGAGCCGTGTCAGCAGGTTGTGGACATCCAGGTATTTATGGACAAATAAATAAAAATGTGTGGCATAAGTTGTATTTAGCCTCCTCCTCTGACAAACTTCAAAGGTGTCTTAGAGAACATCAGATAACAAAAGGCATCACGGAGATCAAGGAACACACCCTACAGTTGTTAGGTAGCTGAAAGCAGGGTTAGGTTGGGAAACGACATCCCAAAATTTAAATATCTCATGGAGTATCCTTCAGTCCAAATCTTTTTTTGGGTTCTACATGGAAGAAGAGCCACCTCTTGTTCTCACGTACATCTTAGCAATCAACTATTTCCAGCTCTATGGTGGATTTCACACTTATTGTTTTATTTTTGTTATTACCTTGAAAGGTCTGTTTGAAATCATAAAAAAATATTTTTATAGGGACGTATAACTCTCATAAAATTCCAAGCTCTGGGTCAGAGACGTTTTTACTGGAATAAAACTTCCGACTTACACTAACGTGAACTATCAAATCATTGTTTGGATTCTCTGCATTTGTTTGAGTTTATTTTATTTATTTAAAATGGACAGTGGGGACTCACATCCTGCAGGTAACAAAGTCAGTGAAAGATTAAGCCATGAAGGCACATTTTCATCTGCAGTACCTGGTAGGGTGATGATATAGAATAGGATTATGAGGTATGGCAGTGAATAAAAACACTCTGAATGATAATTTACATTGAAACAAACTCTTCCTAACTGGAATGCTTGTATATTTTTAAGCTGCGGATGACTGATGGAAAGATGTGGGGTGTGGATTTGCTGTAAGCAGGAAGCTCAGAGTGCTGTGTAGTGTTGTTTGATTAATTATAACACCGATCACGGAATATGAAAGTGTGGATGTAGAGATGTAGAGAGAGAGAGAGAGAGAGAAAGACGCTTGGTAGATGAGTCAGTGTGATAGCAGGGAAAACCGCCTGAGCTCATGATATTCCCTCTAAAGCCTTGAAACTCACCAGATGCTTGTTGCCACAAGTACACAAACACAGTGCGCCTTCAGAGCGCCTTTGTTGCTCACCGCTTTCTTTAAATACAAGAATAAGAGGGTTTCAAGCAGCGTACAGCGGCCCCTGGGTTCACATGCAGCTAACGACCTCATGGAGGGTCCAACGAGCACGAGGCGATAGCCATGGTTTCTAAGTAACGGGTCTCCTCACGGTGTTGGTGTGAGCCACCAGCAGCCCACATCGGATCAGTCGGTCACTCTGCATGGCAGCCAGAGACCGTGGCCTGTGGAGATCCTGCTAATGTTAAACCTTGTGTGCGTTTTTATTTGAGGAAGATTTTAAATTTTAAACATTTTATTCAAATTGGCATTTTTTATTTTAATTTAGTTATATTGTGAAAGCTGCTTTCCAATAACACAATCATTGCATTTTAAGGCATTGAATGCAAACTCAGATTGTTACAACCTGGGAGGAGTTTTTTATCTCTAATTTCTCAGTTATCTTTAATTTGTGGATGGTTGATTTTATTATTTCTAACATAATATAGGGATATCCTGGTGGCATTAGGTCAGTTTGCCCCTTTGCCATCTTTCCCAATCCCCACAAAACCTCACACATAATTTGAGTTCAGATTTTCTTTTTCCTGAAGATTTTATATCAGACCCAATCTGAGCCCTTATCTATCTATCTATCTATCTATCTATCTATCTATCTATCTATCTATCTATCTATCTATCTATCTATCTATCTATCTATCTATCTATCTATCTATCTATCTATCTATCTATCTATCTATCTATCTATCTATCTATCTATCTATCTATCTATCTATCTATCTATCTATCTATCTATCTATCTATCTATCTATCTATCTATCTATCTATCTATCTATCTATCTATCTATCTGTGTGTGTGTGTACATATCCTGTCTCTAAGTCTAAATCTTTTTTTCTGCTTGTATTTGACCTCGTTGTTTAGGTGTTGATCAATATTTTATGACCTTTAGATAAAAACTGAAATGTAGATGGACAGGTGGCTACATAGAGAGTTTTTTTGTTTGTTTGTTTGTTTGGCTCCACTCTTACTTATAAACCTTTACAAACTGGAGCTCTACCGACTTTTTGCAGATGAGGCCCACATTCGTCCTTCCATATCCTCCTCCATCCTTCCATCTCTCGTCAACACGACATGTTATTGGAACTAATTGGCTTAAAGGAAGAGACTAAAACCCAACCTCAAAGAAACAATCCACCTCTCCTAATGTTTTTATTTACATGCATGAATAGGTAATAAATTGCTTTGATTTCGCTGGAAATCTCTGACTTAAAAGAGGCTGCTACCATCTGTAAGGTCTGTGTATAATGAGTCAATGTGGGCTAATATCTCTGAAGAGTTCTCATCTTGAAGTCAAAAACATGGTTTAGGAAGATGGAGACGACGGCCCTGGGATCTGCCAAAATGCCTGTTTGACTCTGTTCAGCGGCGTTGTTTTCCTCTCTTCATCAGTTCCAGCCATCTGTTGCTCATTTCATAACTATCCTTCCCAATTTGGCCCGGGAACCTGACATGCTTTGAAAAAGTGGTTAAGTGTTAGAAGCATTCCTTTTCAAATGTTTTTTTTGCCCTACGATGACAAACCTCGAAGCAAGAGTGTTATCGTTTCACAGAAATCTGTGCCTCTCACTCAGGATATTGAGAAACCTTCTTGCAGAAGTGAGCAGACACAACCACATTTTAGAAAAACAGCAATAAGAGAGAAAGTGCAACTATTTTTCACACATTTCATTGATTAATGCTAATGTGTAACATCAGGTAATAACATCCCCTTTAAAAAGCGCATACTTTTGAAATCTTGTAAAGGTCCTCAACCACGCAGGATGCTCATAGCTGTTGATGTTGATGCCTGCCACCTTGTGCATTGATATGATTTCACCGACACTACTTATTACATTTTTTTCCCATTTAAGAAATATTACAAAATGGAAATATACAGCCATGGAGAAAAGGTGTGAAAAGTTTTTTATTTACTTACTTTACTGATTTCTCAGTGGGATTCATTTTCAGGGATTTCCTTGCCTTGAACAGAAATGCTTAATGTTTTAATCCCAAACCTGCATAGTTTTTTTTTTTACTTCTACCTTTTGACATGGATGTCCATCATGCAAGTAAAAACTTTTCTCTTCACCAAATTGCCTCTCGATGGTCATGGAAAATGTTCTGATCCTACACTTTAGTTTATTGCTGTGGTTTTAGGCAAATCTGTGACTGGGTTTAACTATATCGATAAGAGGTTTAAACAGATAGGTTTTTTTTGACAGTTCTCTTTTCCAGTTGTTTTAAACAGTGAAGGTGCTTCATCAGAGAAAATAGCTTCATGCCAGTCAACTGAATAATGCAGAATGTCAGTCAGTCTTTTATGCAAAGGACTTATGTGGCTTCTCTGCTGTCCTTCGTAAAACAAGACTCCAGAAGACTCCATATCACAATTTAGCTGTCAAATACTGACACCTGCCTGCTGCCACTCCTGAGCAAGCTCTACATTGGTGGCAACCCTAACCCTTTGATGAATCCTCTTTAGGACACGGTCCAGATGGACTTTCTTGGACGCCTAAAGGCTTTCCGTACAGCGGCTGAATGTCATTGAACCAGCTTCCGTTTTGTCATTTTTGTGGCTGGCAGACTGTTATCCTTCTCCACTCATTAACTCAAACTGCAACACCTGACCATTCTGGCCATCATCCACCTGTTCAGCCTGCTACTAGCCTGTTCATCCTACCATCAGCCTGTTCTGCCATCATCAGCCTGTTCAGCTCATCATTCCTGCTGTGAGCAACCCATCATCCGTTCTACATATAACCTGCTCACCCTGGATCACCCTGGTCAGGTATGTGGTTCAGGTCAGCCGTAGTGTGTGATTGTTCTTACCTTTCTCCACTTGGGTCCCGGCAGCAGGCGTTATCTCAAGGGATAACGCCTGCTGCCCCCCTCCCCTACCCCACTTGTAAATGTAAGGATAAACCTTAAATTTACAAATACATGCTTGAAAACATCTACAGGTGCTTGAATCCAGATGCTTACAGATTCACTTCAATACAGATAAACCGCATAATTAACTTTTGCTGTCCATGTATACATCTTGTATTAAATTATCCTATGTATTTTGCAGTCATGTTATCAAGTTATTGGTTGTTTGTACCTGTGATTCATTGTTGGTTGGTTTTGCTGTTCTTTTTATATCTCTCTGCAGGTGTAGAAGCAGACTCAGAGGATGTTATCTTATACTCTCGTTTCCTCTACTCTATTTTTGTCACCTTTTCTCCCTTTTGCCATTTTGCCTCATCATTTTCTCTCCCTTTCTTTCTCTTTTACCTTTCCGTTTCTGTGTCCATTGAACTTGAAATGATCCCAAAATAATATCTATTAAAGTTTTTTTGCATATATATCAAGTGAAGCACTATGGTGAAAGCAGTAATGCTCCGCTTGCGAAAGTAAATCTGTTGGGCTGTCTTTGGCATTAAGACAGCAATTCTTAATGCAACACAGCTAGACAGGAAATGTTAAAAAAAAGAACAGGCCATGACACTGGACTCTAGCCTGCCATCCCCATTTTGTTCTCATTTTGTGTTCTTTTACAATAAACTTTTTAAGCTAAAAAAAAACATGCATCTGGCTTGAATATTTTGTTCTCTGAATTTGTCATAAAACTGAAATCTCTATGAAGTTCTTGACGATTCAATAAATGGCTTCTTATAATCTGGCCTGTTGCAGTCTTCATCCCGCCACCCTTCCCATGCTGTAGTAATCGAGCTTCATGCACCGCACCTTCGAGACAGCTTCTCTGCAACTTTGCAATCAAGTTCATTCCACAAACATGTTTCCTGGTCTTAAATAAACCGTTCACAGAAAAAACAAACAGCATAATGGCAACATCATGGCATAAAACTATAGAACTAGTTTAAAGCCAATCTGAACAAATGGGTCTTCAACTGCTTCCTGAAAGAGTCAAGACAGCTCAACCCATTCCAGAGTCTGGGGCCACAGCTCTAAAGGACTGGTCCTGAAATGAGTTTGTGAAGCTTTTGGCTGGAGCATCTCAAACTACGGGAGGCCACACAGGGCTTTAACTGTAAAGGCTAAGATTCTAAAATGTACCGGTAACCTATATAAACATATTAAAACTGGGGAGATGTTAAGTCTTTCTTGTGTTGGATAAAAACCTTGCAGCAGTATTCTGAACTGTCTGCAGGCAGTCAAGATTCTTCTATTTCAAACATATTAAATTGCTGTTACAACAGTAAAGACGAGATGAAATAAAAGCACAAACAATCATCTCTAGTTCAGCTTTTGACACCAAATTTAAAGTTTGGAAATATTATCTGAAAAATAGTTTTTGATTAATCTACAAGAGTGCCACTCCAGTGACGTGGCAGAATCAAAAATTATGCCATGGTTTCTGAGGCTTGGTTTGACAGTGGAGGCCAATACATCCAGAAATTTCTTGATTTCAGTTATCTGGTTCTCAGGGGGCGACAATTATTATATCGTCTTATCAGAGTTTACCTGCAAGTCGTTGTTACAGAGCCACACATAGACAAAGTAACTCTACCAGGGCTGCTCTGACACATATGACAGATGACTGGTTAATGGTTTTAGATTAAATTAGTGGGAGTTGTGCTGCTGGATTTCACAGCAGCTTGTGATGCAATTGGCCATTGTATTTTAATAGACAAATTTGCAATGACAAATAGCAATGATACCTCCATCAGCAGAGACAGAGATTGAATGATAGCAGTGGTGCATACATGCGGCATATGCTGTCTCTCAGAGTTGTAACAATGACGCACATCCACAAGTCCGTGTATGACTCACTACTTTTCCTCTTACCACTTTTCATAGCAATCTATGCTCAATGGAAATTGTCACTATAAAGTTTAGGCAGGAACATGTTTGTAGCCAGTCTGTTTAGTTGCAGCTGTACTTTCCATTAAAGCCCATAAATAAATCCAAACAACATAATCTGGAAACTTCTTTAATCTTTTTATTAGACCTTCAAAATGCAGATTTTTAATATTCGTATAATCCGTATGTCATTCACCAGTCAATGCTCGAGTGCTTTGTTTTCACCAGTCAAACCTACTCTGGGTTAAGCAGTTTTGCATATTCCCTTTGGCCGGTCTTTTGTCACAAAGAATAGCAATTAGCTCTCAAAAATTGGAGGGATTACGAGGAGGTTCCTGAAACATGGATCATTCTAAATCAGTTTGATTGATCTGTTGCTCTAGGGGTCCATCACCTATCTTTGCAGATATTGCAATATACAGTCATATTCAGTAAATTAGAATATGCATTTCGATGAGACTCGTTTGTCAGATTCAAAGTACCTTTTCAAAATCACAACCTTTCAGTAGGTATCAAATGTAATTTTCAAACAACTCACATACCTGTAGTAAAAATGTTTTTGTTTATTGGTCTGATGTAATATTCCAATCTTAAAAGTCTTATTTTCATTAGCTGTATTTGCAAAAAAAAAACTCTTCTCAATAAAAATAAAAGTTTGAAAACATGTATCTTCGTGAGATTAATCTGTATAATGTGTGTCATTCAAATAATAACATTTTTCTAAAACATTCTAATTTATTGAATGGGTCTGTAGATGAGACCAGAGCGGTTTTTGGGTAACCAAAGGGTCGTTGTGCTGTTTAAAGTGCCTTTGGTACTCTAACAGACAAAATCAGGATTATTTTCAGTTAAAGTCAACAAAACAAGACATTGTTCAAATAAAACATTTTTTTCAATCTTTGGCGCAATATTCAAAGTAGTTAATGAAGTACATATGTTGTCACCGAGGTAATTGAGGATATCTTTAAAGCTAGGGTCTGGAAGTTTCCCCTAGTTCCTTTTTGAATAACTGAGCATGTGCAAGACCGTCTTACCTTGCTCTTCTGCTCTTCAGGGATTACATCTTAAAAATCTCCCAAATCCACTCTGGTCGAAGAATACGGTCAACCTCTTGCCCAGTGTCCACTGGAAATACACAGTAGATGGATGAATGGACGGACAGATAGATTGATGGATAGATGGAACTTCCAAACCTACTTTCCTTTCAAGCAACTAACTGAACAGAAAACAAAGTTGTGTGTCTCTCTAGTTTGTCTATTCCTTTGTTTTTAGCTTTTGTAAAGTTTCCACAGAGTTTCCGCAAGAATCTTAAGGTGACCTATAGTGGATTTTTATAGATGTATATGTGGAGATGTAATGTGGCATTGTTGTGGTGATATTGTTTGGTACAGCTGCACTCTTCAAATATCTTAAGACTCTCAATAAGAGTTTAGTGTTTTAGTGTGATTAAATTGCCTAGGCCGTTTTGCTTTAAAATCCTCTCTTCTTTTACTCAGCTCGTTCTCCCACCCACACTATCTCAGCCTACCCGCTCACTCTTTCTCAAAGTCTCCTACTCTCCGCCTGCAATGGTCCCCTAGATCAAGGTTGGGTGTTTTATGCATCATTCTAGTAAAAGAGTCGTTAGCTGTAGACAAAAATAGTTAAAAAAATTTTTATGCCTAATGGTAAGTCTGCTAAACTGTCTTTAAGGTTTGTATTAATTTTTTTTTAGAAAACCTCTGATAGTATATGGCTGTTTCAAGCTAGTCTGTAAGAAGCACAAGCGCCTCTTATAGATTAAGTTGATGAAAAATGTACTTACAGATAAAAAAAATGTAACAACGGAAAAAACATTGATTCTTGCTGAGGCTTCCTAATATTATTTTTTAATGTACTATAATTGCACATTTACATTTGAAACCAGATATTTACAGAAACAGATAAAAGGGTTAGACAGAGTTTAAAAGTTTGGAACTGCTGCCTCACTAGGTTTGAACTAAGAAAGCACTGCGGAAAGGAGAGTGAAAGATTTTCAGCTTCAAGGACTTGTAATTCTTGTGCAGTTGTTTTATGTTTTAATCATGTTTAGATTTACCGTGTCCAGTGTGACTGAGAGTCTTCACTGGGACGTTACAAAATAGGTAGTTTTTGTTTCTCAATGTCTGACATTTAATCAGACTAAACAGTTTTTCTTGTACGTCAGGTAGGATCACCTAAATAATTTCAGTTTGCTAAAAGCCAGAACAACAAGAAATAACTTTTATGTTCAATTCAGAAGCTTCTGATAGGTTGATTTAAAAGATTTGAGTTATTAGAATTCACTCCTCAACTGCACTGCCTCCTCATAGAAACGTCTAAAGGAATCAGTTGTCATAGCAGGAAGATAGTTGTGGATTTCCACAAGTCAGGTTCATCCTTGAGTGTAATTTCGACTCTTTTACCAATATGGACTAAAAAGCCACTCAGAAAGGAAGAAGCCATTGCTCCAAATGCAACATTAAAGGCTTGAAAGACTTTGCAACTGCACTCAGAGTCAAACATCTTCATTTTTGGAGATGCATCCTGAGGTCTGAATAATATCAAATTAAATTGACCATGATTTATTTTGGAGGGAAAGAAGGGAAGATAGCAAATCTCAGAACACCTATCCTAGATGTCAGGTATGGGGATTATGCTGCAGGAGAGATTGCATTATGTGGAGATTTTGAAGCAACATCTCAAGACATCGACCGACTAGTTTCCACCTGGACACGAAAGGCTCATCCAAATGAAAATGCAGCTGAATTAGTTACAAAGTGGCTTAAACACATCAAAGTCAATGTTTTGGAGTGGCGATCACAAAACATCGATCTCTTAGAAAATTTGCCTGACAGATTTTACTTGAGATTTGTCCAAGCATTACCCCATTTATCAATTTAAAAAATGATGGATGATTTTTGTTGTTTGCTGTTACTTTACTTTGGATGGAGACATCAGAAATATCTTGATAGCCACAAAAGTGTTGCATTGAATCAGCTCTCTCAACCTGGTATTTTCCATCTTTTTGATGTCGACTGTTAACCAAGTGGCCTAATTGTTTAATTAGGTTGGGACAGGGAAGTTGTGACATCCGCAGAGTGATCCATGTATGCTACACTGTTAACCACTATAATAGTTAATTGGCAAAAAGGGTGGTGTGGTTGAAAAGAATGATGTGGCCTCTGACAGACGAGCAGGCATCTGTCATAAAAACCTAACAGCTTTAAGTGTGCGTAAAATGAGAGAAAGCCTCGCTAAATCTGCGGATATGATTTAGGTTATTACATAACTGTCTGCTGAAGAAAGTTGAAGGGTCCTTTTCCTTTTTATTTTGTTTCCTTCAAGCGTGGCTCATGGTTTGCAAATAATAAAACTTTATTTGGGTTTGACCCCCTCTGTTCATGGGGGTCCTTAGTATTAATGTTGTCGCTCTTCAGTTTAACTTTTACCAGCGGTTTCTCGGCGAAAACCTTCCCATTTCGAAAAAAGCCGAACAAAGTCAGCCTCTCTCCTAGATGTGATGAAACATTTAACCCGTCAAGGACCAACTCAATTATATAAAAAGAATTTCAGAACCTTGATTAATAAGATGCATCAGGACATCGTGTTATCTTTCTCAGACTGATACCTGTTTTTGAATTTCTTTGGATCAGGATATGAGTGCTTGCACTTTGAAGTATTTCAGCCTACTTTGTGACGTCAGACAGCTTCTGTTTACGTGATCACTTGAATCTACGGGTCTGGCAGTAATCAAACCTGGCAGCGGCTACTCAAACCGAACCAAAATATCAGGTGATCCCAGGGTGGAAATCAATTTTCCATAAGGTTGGTTTGCATAGTTTTTGTCCCTCAGTAAATCAAATAATTATTTCAATATATTTTTTGTATCCACAAAGGCTATCTTTGGCTGACGTCAACGTTTGTTTCGTGATCTGGAAAACATTTCAGTGGGAAACACAACTAAATAGAAGAAATCTGTGAGGGAGTAATTCCCTCTTCATGGCCCTGCAGAAAGAGTTTTTTGTAAGGAGTAAGCTGTCACAACCGAGCTTATGAAAACAGGAAAGGACACAAAATGTCAGTTAATAAATATTTATTAATCAAAATAATTAAACTAAGCAATTGCAGTGTGTATGTCAATTCAGCGCAATCAGTAAAGTCGGTGGGAATGAGTGAACATGGTGAATGCTGATCTTATGTTCAGAAACTGAGATTCTGACGCTGACTAAATCTGTGATAACCCTGCTGGATCCTTTAATGGTTGTTCTGTTCAAGCTTCAGTGGGAATGGATCGCTGGAATACAAACTGTTGCAAAATCCCTAATCCAGGGAAATGAGGCCAATTATTTTCACTAATAAATATTAGTGAAGTTTCTATTTCTTTCTTTTT
Organism: Fundulus heteroclitus; assembly: GCF_011125445.2. Taxonomy (NCBI): domain Eukaryota; kingdom Metazoa; phylum Chordata; class Actinopteri; order Cyprinodontiformes; family Fundulidae; genus Fundulus; species Fundulus heteroclitus. The sequence goes on from NC_046365.1 coordinate 37,069,204, forward strand.
TGATTAGTCTCAAAATGATACCGTTTATTTCTGTGTCAGCTTTAAACCAGGCAACAGAAAACAGCAGAACTATTAAAACATAATTTGACAAGGTCCAATGCACAGGAATGAGCTGCAGAGAAGATAAATCAGGGCTCTACGAGGATCTCAACGTGTCCGTTAGAATCTCTCAAACTGGCTATGTAACCAAATCATCTGAACTGCAATCTAAAAGTTGTGGTAAAGTTTATATTAAACTGGACTGTAACAAAATACAGGCTTATTGCAAAGTGACAAAGAGACAGAGAAGGACGAATGCTCCTGTGCTTAGAATAGAACATCTATTCCCCCATGAGCCGACTCTGCCAAAAGCAGGAGATGAGGCAGTAGTCTTCTGCAGCTGTATGACCACATTACCCTGAATGAAAAGTTGTAAAGGCTCCTCTGGTATCCAAAGTATGACTTGAGTTCACGGGAAGCTCATTAACACTGCAAATCCCCTTGATCTTTTCCAATTAACTGTCCTGGCCGGGATGATGTGAGACATGCAATTAACAAAGGCCAGTGGCTGACTCACCCCCCCCCCCCCCCCCTCTGTTTCATTACCGGCAAGCCTTGGACATGAGTCAAATTCAACAGCTGACATACGTGCTTTAACAATCTGAGTGCTGTGAGTTTGATGTGCAGCAGGTCTCTCTGTTTCTGTAGTGTAATTATGGAGATGGCCTCATGTAATGGGCAGAGCTGCTTCAAGGTCTGGCTCAGATGGCAAAGGCTAAATCACAAGATTTAATCATCAAATGAAGGGGCTGGTCAGAAGAGAGTGGGACACAACACTCTGGGTCTGCTCTCTGTTGGTGTTTCGTTCTAATAACATCCATCGTTTACTTGATATCATTTATCATATCAACTGACAATAGTTAGCTTTAAAACTCTGTATGTTAAGATGATTTCTGGCCATCAGGATTTGGTTTGTAAAGCTGCAATTTAAGATAGTAAATATTCATTGCTTAAAACTCTTAAAGTGACTAAGACCTGATGAAGAAGTGGCTTCATTAAAGAAGATCAATGTCATTACTAATTCCCATCAGGAAAAGAAGAATGTGGCCCAAAATGGCAAAAGATCATTGACACTTAAATATCTTCAGTGTTTCAGTAAAGATTCCATCTATCCGTCCATTTTCTGCAATGAAACAGTACTTTACCCCTACATATTTCTACAGCCTGTTATTTGTTGGGACCCTGCAATGCTTCAGATCCCCAAACAAATGTTAAAATCAATCAATGATAGCCTGGGTGAATACGGAATACAGTTTTCAAATTATGATTTCATACAAGGTTTTTGAGTCACCCAGAACAAGGCGCTGCTTGGATCTAATAGAGAAGGGTCTATTGGGGTGATGGCTAGGAGCCCAGCCAGCCTTAAGCTGGAGCTCATCACCATACACATATTGTCAAAAGACAAATGAAGATATGCAGAAAGCTGGCCAGAAACCATAAGAAGAATAAAGATTTTTTCAGTTCAATTCTATTTTATTTATGTAGCACCAAATCACAACACATATCATCTCAAGGCACTTTACAAAGTCATTATAATTAAATCATCCAGACTTATTGGTTAAACATTTTCTATCTAAGGAAACCCATCAGACTGCTTCATGTCATTGAATTGCAACATTCACTCCTCCTGAAAGAGCTTTGTAGCCACAGTGGACAGTCGTCTGCATTGTGACATTGACTTTGCAGCAATCCCTCGTACCGAGCATTTCATGTAGCCACAGTGGAGAGGAGCAGGAGGAAACAGCAGAACCAGGCTCAGTGTGAACGGCAATCAGCCACGACCGACTGGGTTTGAGAAGACAGAGCAGAGACACAAAAATAACACAGAAGCACACATTGATTCTATTCTGATTTCTATTTTTTATGTCTCAGTTGATTTTTGAGAAGGGTATACATTATAAGCCATTTGCTATTAAATGTAAATATATAGATTTATTATAGTTTGATGGATGTTCATGTCATTTCTACCAGAAACAAACTTCTTGGTCACATTAAAATTATTTTATATTTAAATCTGTCAGGGAATAAATCATTTTGGAGTTCATTCTAAATAAATAAAGCACCTTAGACACCTTGCTGGAAGCTCAATATTTTTCTTTAAGTTTACACCTCTATAAAATGAGCTCAAATTTAATTGGGATGTTATAATTAGAACTATGTTTTTAATTAACATGTTAATTCATTAAGTAAATCAGTTACTGATCATTAGTTTGACCTCCGTTCTATCATTGTATTTTACACTACCTTCTTCTCACCCATCTGGGCATCGGCGTTACTTTATTCTCTGCTTGTGCGGGCTGCTGGAACTCAGTTTTAAGGATGGAAATTGAATTTAACCTTCCTGCTACAGTTTGATTGTGTGGCTAAATTCTTTTGGCAATGTTGCATAACTGCTTTTTTGCAGTATAAGGTTAAATTTTTAATACTCTCTGGAAAATTAGATTGTGGTTAACTCCAATTATTGTGGGGGAAATGTTGGCAATTACAACTATTCAATTCAGTTCAAATCCATTTTACCTATATAGCGCCAAATTCACAACACATGTCATCTCACGGCACTTTACAAAATCAATTCACAACTACACTTTTAATGAATCTGAAAATAATTCTCCCTACTCTTTAGCAAATTTCTCTCTAAGTCACTCCCTGGCATCCACCTCTGTCACACCAAATTTCACTGCATGCATTAACCTTTTTTTTGTTTCACCTGTATTTACAGGTAAATTTAGGTGAGGCTGTTTGTAATGTAAGCGAGTGTCCACCAAACCTTGCCCACACTCTCTCCTTCACCTCTCATGCTCGTTGCCTGCTGCTTTGGACGGTTGACCAAAGTTACTCATTTCAACCACAGTAGCGCCAGAGGTATCTAGCATAACGTATAATTTACAATGCATGCATGTAGGCATATTCTTGTGATTCTTTTTGCGAAAAAATACCCTTACATTGTCTGTGTAATACAGTTCAGATAAAGAGCAGGCTTGCCGGCAAGCAGAAAGCCATGTCACTGTTAAAATTATTATTTTTAATTTTATTTTGTAGGGGAAAAGCAGGAGGACAGATGGACTTTATTTTCCAACACAGTAAGAAATGCAACATTTTCATCATGGTACCTATCTTCAGGGCCATCGGGTGGTGTGTGGGGTACACCTCGGTTGCCAGTCAGCTCATTGGGCGCCACAGGGACACACAGGCCAAACAACCGTTCTGACATGCACTAACTCCTACAGGCAATTTATGTGGACTAATTAGCCTTACATTCATGTTTTTGGAGTGGGGGAGGAAGCCAGAGTACCCTGGCTCTGTTGTGAACCAATGACATTCTAGCTGCAAGGCAGTAGTGGTTTTCCAAGCATCATAACCAAGATGTGTCAAAAAACTGAAACAAAATTAACAAACAAAAATTTTAATTAAAACACATCAGGATGCATTTTTTATTTTTTTGTGGATAGAAATGAGTGAGGAGAGGATGTCTCCTTTATCCTTTTTTCTGCAAAGAGTGAAATAACAAATTGAAGCATTATTTTTTGAAAGTATTATATTTTTAAATAGCAAACAGGCTTAAATTGGGGGCAACCGGACTTTTGTTCAGTTTTTTTGAAAACGTTTTGACACCTATCCAGGAGTCTTTGTCAATCATGGCAGCTCGCACTGAGCAACCTGTAGTTGCTGTTGTCAGCCTCATGACCACCGATCCTCCTCTGCGCATTCCAAGTCAGATGTAAAACCAGCGGGTGGAAAATTTATACTGTATATAGTGCTTATTCCAGGTGCAGCGACTCCACTTAATTGGAGCCCTCACAGGTGTAACTCTCACAGCTTGATTACAGGAGCAGAGTGAGCGCAGGAGCAGGAGCAGGAGCAGGAGCAGGGAATGACACCATGAGACTGCAGACAGGAGTTTCACAGACAGGATCAGACAGAATCATTACACACCTGAGAATCTGATCCTAACCCCCGGAATATTACAAAATAGCCACATTTTGTCTTAATGTCAGACTAAACCTTTTCTCTTGTAGTTCAGTTAGGATCACCTAAATAATTTCAATTGGCTAAAAGCCAGAACAAGAAGAAATATTTTTTATCTTGAATTGAGAAACTTATGATTAAAGAAGTTTTAGTTATTGGAAGGTCCACCTCAACTGCACTGCCTCCTTGTGTAACCTCATAGAAATGGCTAAAGCAATCAGATGTCATATCAGGAAGAGAATTGTGGATTTCCAGTTAAGTTAACTTTTGATTGCAATTTCCAGATACCTTGAGGGGCCATGTTTGTATCTTCAAAATATTAGATGCATGCATAAACCCTATGGGATAGTCAAACGACCAAGTCGGCGATGGGTTCTGTGCCATTGAGTTGAATGTTTTTTTGGTGCAAAATGAGCTTCAAACAGAGAACAAAGGGCTTTGTGAAGATCCTAATAGATTATCCAACAACAGGTTTTTCAAACTCCTACATAGGTGTCAAAAAGCTGAACGAAAGTCCGGTTGCCTCAGATTTAAGCCTGTTTGCCGTTGCTATGACCTGGATAACTGAGAATTTGCACAGAGATACATTATTTAAAGTGTTGCATTATAGAGATATGCAGACCGAAAATTAGCTTCTTGCCCGACGGCAGCATGGTGCCATAGATCAGAGGTCCCCAACCCTGGAGTTAGGGCCCACTGTCCTGCATGTGTTCCTGCTGAAACACAGCTGATTTACATGAATGGGTGACTAACAGGTTTCTGCGACATTTGATGGAACAGTGATTAAATAATGCAACCATTTAGATCAGTTGTGCTGGAGCAGGGATACGTCTAAAACATGCAGGGCAGTGGGCCCTGTGTATCAGGGTTGGGGACCACTGCAGAGGGTTAATGACTCTGCTATCTGTCCCTGGAGAGAGTTAGAACGATCAAAGACGTCTAAAATACAAGTTTACAGAGTTACAACCAACATAGCTGATCATACAACATGTAGTGTATGTACATGCAGGTTATCTTTCTGTTAAAATAGGAAAAGTAATTCAATGCGTCATCTCATCAGTCTGTTCAGATCAAAATGTTAGCAGCAGAATGAAGGACATATTGAAGCGATATATCAAAGGAGTGACAGAGGTTATGCCAATGGTGTTGATATACTGACTCCCAAATTTTGTGGCTGTACTGAGAAGAACAATGTGTTCCCAGGTGTGGATGTAAAAAATAATGGAAAAGTCCATGAAGTTTACTGAGGTAAGGATAGCAGAGGAAGAAGCATGCAGTCAGTAGATGTCAAAAAAGGATACCTAGATACAAGCCTGGATGCAAGCAGCAGTACTCCTGGAACACAAATATTTTTTTGTCATTTTAAATTCGACAAAAACATATTCCCAAATGGTGAATGCTCAGGTTTTGCAGCGAGCGGGAAAAAAATATGACCTAGAGTCAACAAATACAAATGGGTTTCTCACTGCAAACTAAAGGGATAGTAGGGATTTAGGTCTTTAGCAATGTTCAAAAAAACAACAACAACAACCAAACAACAGTTAACCTTAATCACAAAAAGGAGAACATTCGCCATTGTTTAAAAATTTAAAGAAGTTTTTCCTTTAAAGTTGGGTATTATGTATCATGTCCATCTTGTGGGCCAGGTGTATTGTTACACCGCCAAAGTGTCTCTCTTCTCAATCCGATTTTGAAAGAAAACCAAAATGAACATTTATATTTGATGGATTTTACTTAATCAAATTGTCAGAAATCTGAATGCAATAAATTTAAGCAGTCATTTTCTAAAACATGGAAGGAAGCACAGCTTTGAGAGTCTTGTTAACCTCACTGCCATTCATTAACATCCCAACATGCACATGCATATGCTTTGCTATATTGGATTGCCTACATTTTAATACTGCACCAATTACACCCTTGTTAAGGATTAAGGCATGCTATATTTAGGAGCAGCTACAGAGATAAGCAATTATTTTAAAGACTGAACAAATTCAAATTAAAGTCACTCAAGTGCGTTTCTGTTGTAATGACTATATAATCATATTTTTATTTGACTGGCAGCAAAATGCTCACATTAGTGAAACTCTAGACAAATCAAAAATACATTTAACCACAGCCTTGCTGCTGCCTGCTAATAGAATCAAAATATGTATGTCCTATATCAAATAAGATGGTTATTGTATATTTTATTGTACAATGAAGGGCTTTGAGACATCCTTCACAAGCATTAAACTCATTATCTGACTTGCAAAATTTCAGCAGACTTGAGCTTGGATATTGGGTCATCTCTCCGAGTTGTGTTTTAAAACGAACTGAGCTGTTGCCATAACAACGGTGAGAGACATGGACAGCAAGCTTCCACTTCCTGAAATAGCCTACAAAATTGTTTAAACAGATAACTGGGAATCTGGCTCCTTGCCAGGAGCTTGCCCCAGTGCCTCATGGGATGTTAATGGCAGTCTGAGCAGAGGCAGGTCTGCAAAGGGGAGGGGGGGGGGGGGAATAAATCCTAGAACCAGTGTGGCACATCTGACTTAATCACTGCTTTAAAATCAGCCGTGCCCGTGTTAATTGGCCTCATTTCAATCTGAGGATGTCTCCATTTGTTGCTGAATTAGAGCAACGAGGGGCTGCAGCGAGGTGTGTTGCAGAAATACACATTGTCCTGGTGAAATAAGTTCCTCTGTCTGCAAAGTTGTACAACGTATGTCTTAATAGTTTAATAAAAGCTTTTAATAGAGGTGAACACGTCCTTTTCATACTGCCTCTCCTCGCTTCTCTCTTACTGCTTGCTGCCGAGTGGGGCTGCTGGTGGATAAATATTCCTCTTTGCCAGAAGTCTCCATGTATGTTTCCCAAGTGGGGCCATGGGCCCCTTGATGAAAGCCATTCGTCACTGAGGCAGGATGACCTGTCCTCACTGACCACCTTGCACCTCAACCTGACCGCTAGACTGTGAAGGAGATGTCTCCACATGCACACCCACACAACACCAAATCATGATTTAATACCTTTAATCTACACTGTCTGGAGGGCTTATCAAAAGGTTAGCTCAGGAGGTCTGAGGCAGGTCCTGTCTGGACACTAGCTCACTGAAAAAGCACCATTTCAAACACTCGGGTCGTTTGAAAGAAATACGCTTTTTTTTTTACGGTAGCTTCATTAAGATCGATTAAATTTCTTTGTGCTACATTGCTTGTTTTTTTTGGCAAAAAACTGCATGTGTTGTTGTCTTCCCCCCCGAGGGAAAGGACAGGGGACTGATGTGAAGCAGAGTGAGATTAATGCGTGGTAAATGGAACATGTGCTCCTATGACACAGTAGATGAGGAATGATGCCTGTATGGGAAACACGGAGTGACAGTTTGAAAACAACACTGCGGAGTGGGGGGACAGAGCGAGCGTTCATCAAGAAACTACAAACATTCTAATGTTTTTGACGCAGTTTGCTGTAAAGTTTTTATCAGAGAAGTCCAACAGCAAAGGTTTAATTGAACATGATCAAACAGTTTATTAAGTTTCCTTTGGATGGCAAGCAGTGCATCAAACAAACCCCTTTTGTAATTTTTATCCGTTGTGGACCATCAGGACCAATTTATGACTATCATTATCATAACATGGTGTAATGTCATTGCAGGGTATATGGAACAGTAAATCCTGTTCCCAGGTCCCTTGTTACTGTAAATGTTCCTCCCACACAAGTAATCAAAGATAATTCATATGGCAAAATGTACCTCTAGGTGCAAATGTGACTAAGAACGCTCAAACCAAATATGGGAAGGTTATATTACTTAACAAAGGCTCTAAAAGATTATGACTTTTTTTAATCAGATCTTTGATATTATTTAGTAAACATCTATGTTTGCATTAGAATAAAATTACATCAGTTCTTCATATTCATTGCCTGTGGAAAAGGTGTGGTATATACAATAAAATCAATTTATCATTATACAATAATAGATTGGCCTGTGTACAGTAGATTTGCATAAAACGAAGGGAAAAAAACACAGACCAGTGTAGTCTGGATTGGCTTTTACCATACTGTTAATCTGTATTGTGAAAAAATATTATGATAAGAAACCCTAATTCATGTCAATATGCATTTCTATAATCTAGATAGACAAAATAAAATTGGACAGGTCCTCTGGAGGGGTTCTTCTTTGTTGAAACGTTTTTCCCTTCTCAAAGAGACGTCTTCAGTCTGTAGAGTTAAGAAGCACTGCCTTTGTATGGTGGATCAACAAGTGTGACAATCAAAACTGGTTGCTCACATGCAAAAGAGGACCATCAGCCTACCAACCCATCGTAAGTGTTCTGATGGCCAATCATTGTTCCCAGGGTGCTGAGTCCTGCTCGCAATAACGTTGTAAGAGGGGGACAATTGGACTTGGAAGCCACCACCCCTGATTAATGATAGGTGGTTTCTCTTCATAAAAATGGCTTCCTGCACCCCCCTTTCAAACCAACGTTCCTCTTTATCCAGGATGAGAACATCTTCACCCCTAAAAGAGCGACCGCTGGTCTGCAGATGAGTGTAAACCCCAGAATATTGCCCTGATGATGTTGCTCTTTTGTGCACCAGCAATCAGTTTCAGGTTTGATAAATTGCTTTGCGAGTGTTAAGTATTAACATTTGCATATCCTACTCCCATAATTTTGCGGAGTTTGGTCATTAGCATGTGAGTTGCATATTCATGAAGGTACACATGCAAAACCGTTTGCACCCGCTGCTTTGCTCACTTTGCACACAAATTGCTTTGCACCTGGTATGAAGATCAGCTTTGCACACGCTAATTCATTTGCACGCCTTTTAATACATGCAAACCTTTTGAAGATCAGGCCCCAAGTCCCTTCACCCCTTATGGAGTCCACCTAAATCGTGCCTAATTGTCTCACTGATTCACCTGTTCACATCCCAACGTAACTTCTCTCCAGTCTCTGCCTCTGCCAGGATCATGTGCCAATCCATCGGTCTTTTCCTGCTCTAATCTGACTCCTTGGTATGGACAAAGTTGATGCCCTCTGATTAGTCCTTCTTTGCTTTGGCCATGACTGATCTCTACAGCCTATCTGATACCTCCAACCTCCACTCCGACTCCTGACCATCTGACAACCGATTCTTGCCTGACCCCTCTGCAAAGTATTTCTACATCTGAATCCTCTTGAATAAGCATCGCTTGTTTTTGGAACATGACTGTGGTCTATAAACAGGCATAATATCGGACAGAGTTAAAAGACTCTTGTTCTCCACGAAACAGGCTACTCTCCTGGATTCCAATCCAATGCTTTAAAATCACCCCCACTGTTACTAGCCCATCATACGTTACACCTTATTATCTCAAAATATCTGTTATCTGTGACTCTCCTGAACGAGAAAAAAAACACATTTTTGTACCCTTTCCATTGCCTGTTTGACAGTTTTTGCCTGATTATGTGTAATGTGAATCGGAGTGGCCAAAGAGAAATTTCACCACGATACTCTTCTTGATTCTTAGTGAAGTTGATCCTTACACGCTCACATTTTCTCTGGCGTGTTCAAGTCACCAACCTGTTTTTTGATGGCTGATCTGCATCCTAAAGCTCAAACCTGATTTGAGTTTAATGAACCTATCCAGTTATGACGCTTTCTCCTGTGTTGCAGCCAAATTTCCCTAACTTTGCCTGCAAGATGAATTCTCACAGTGTTTGTGTCTTCACAAACACACAAAAATCCATCTTGTGGCTATGTTTACATGGACATAGACAATTGGATAAAGCGGCGATCGGCAGTGGTGGGCACAGTTGCGCTAATCAACTGCGCGGAAATGACTTTTAATTCAGCGCATTATCAGTCTTACTAAGTTTAGAAACAGTTTGCAGACCAGTTAGCTTCCACTATATGGGGTTTCCATACCTGTAAGTACGCTAACAACGTTCACAAGATATTCATCCACCATTTACGTCACTGTCCTGACATCCAGGCAGACATCTCTACAGCAGTGGCAGTGACGGCTCCACAAAAAACATTCTGCTGTGTTCTGCTTACATTGCTTCTTGTTGTTATGATGTGGTCTTAATATTGTCAGCCCCGTTACTCAACAACAAAGAGACGCTGGCATCCTCTGCTGCATGACGTCTTCTGTTAAATGTGCATGCAGGTTGATTTAATGCAAGTTTGATGCGGTTGCATTAAATCAGTAGAGCAACCAGGCTTCCGGCTCTGTATGAGGTGGAAGGAGACGGGACTCGTTGCATGGCTCAGCAAGACTCTTTTATATATGTTCGTTTATACCTTTTACAAGTGGACTCTGTATTTCAATGGGGTGGGTTGCCTGTTTGGCTAGTTTTGACTTTGTTTTCATGAACTGATTGCTTGTTTCTCTCGTAAGCACTGGCAATCTTGGATTTTAGCTCACACTCACTTTTTTATTTTTTTTAGACTGAGTGACAGGCATTGGTTTGCGGCTAGCGTTAGCTTCCTATAATATTCCTACTTATCATCTGTTTAGTGGTAGTGAAGCTAATATTTTTAGCTTTCTGGCCAGCTGTGCTCACCTAACCTGACCCTAGCCATATGGATTTCGCTCCGCCTAGCTTCACTCACATCCATCTGGGACTGATCCATAGGAATTGCCTTTTTTGAAGGCAGGGCCTTATTAAAAATCCTTGCATATGATTGGATAAGTCACTTGTCTGTCATCTTTATCGACGTGCTATTTCAACCACTCACACCAAAGCTAACCCGTGACGCTGTGAGAGCGACGCAGGAAAAAAACAAAACTTTTATTTTTTTTTAAATGTGTTTGCGGCTCTAGTGGCACACGTTTTATTGACAGTGAGCTGACAGGAAGAGGGGAGAAGACAGGTGGCAAAGCGCCGCGGGTCGGAGTCGATCCCGGGCCGACCGCGTCGAGGACTAATGGCCTCCTAAAATGGTTCGCGCTAACCGCGCATCAAAGTTAACGCTTGCTTCCTCAATGTGAGCCGCCATTGTCTGAATCAGTCTCACGGTCGCTTCTCCACTACATCTTAACTATGAAACTCCAGCCCTGCGTCCTGATTGGCTGGACAATAAAATTGGTTGGAGAAATCACTCTCTATGGGAGAGGTCCCAGATGGATGTGAGTAAAGCTAGGCGGAGCGAAATCCATATGGCTAGAGTCAGGTTAGTGCTCACCACTGCCGATCGGAATAAAAATGTAAACACGTCAATTGGGATTTTTTGATTGGATTAAGCTCAGTCGGAATGAAATTGTACTCTGAATAAAATGAGTAGTTTATGCCAGTTGTCAATCTGAACAATGGCCATCTAAACACTTGTTCTGAATAATAATCATTATTAGATTATTATTATTATATTAGTAGATTAAACTTGTTCTTTGCAGCAAGATCCAGACCCAACAAGACAAGAATGTAACACAAGAGAAGCCAAAGCCTCGTTGCACCCAGCAGTGATGGACAATCTGGCGTAGAACGCTGGCTCACTCTGGGTTTCCTATATACGAGTATCGTGTAGAGCTGCAGGTGAGTAGATTTCAAAGTGGGAGGCTCTACCCAGGAGCAGCATCAGCAGGAGCCTGTGGAAGTTGTAAAAAATAAATAAATGAAAGCTGTGTAGATCATTACGTCAGTGATGTTTCAGCTGCTGCCTATGTCGTTATTTACAGCATTCTAGGGTACATTCCTGTCCATAACAGATTTTTGCAACAACCCAACCACATTGGCTGTTATTGTGAGAGAGGCACTTAACTTTCATAAGACAAATATGCCACTGTGGTGGAAGAACTTGTGTTCCTATCCCCCTTTTTTGAGAAAAGACCGTTCAAGAGATCAAAAATTCACATTCAGTATTGGACCTTTGTATTTTTCCAAAAAATTCTACTTATTATTTCTCACATATTTATTTGGCTTTTAATATAAGAAACAGCTTCAGCCAAATAACTTAATGTTGAGGTCGCAGCCATGTTAGTGGTATAAATTCATTTGTGACAGATCAGGTTATAAAAAAAAAAAATCCATGCAGCCTAATGTAAGAGTTAAAACAGAAAAATAAACAATTACTTCAGAACTTGCTTTGGCTGCAGTAAAATTTAGACGTTTTGCTGCCTTTTCTTAATCTAAAACTTATAAGTGAAATCCCTTGGAGATGCCTGAAGCACATCTGCAGCATTTCATAAACAGAGATAATGAGGTTGCAAAGGAAACAAAAGCATGAAAAACAAAGAAAACTTTGTTATTTAAAGTTGATTCCTCCCAGGCAGTCGTAGTGCATGTACGTACATATTTTAGAGCAGCCTTGCTGACGAGCATCAATTCCAACAGCAGGTGTTGTCTGGCACTTCAGGTCATTCCCACAGACTTCTGGCTCTGAGAGCAGAGCTAGAAGAACAACTTTGCCAGTTTGTAATTAGTATGAATCTGCTTTTGAGTTAATGTGAACTGTTTTGGGGTGATAAAGTTATAGAAATATAATATAATACTGTAGAAATATTGTCACCAGCAGAAATGAGCTCAAGGACGGAAATTCAATTTACCTCATGAATAAGATTTCTGCTCCTAAAAGGAGCAGTGGATAGTACAGTATTTGTACCCTTCTCTTTGGGCTAAATCTTCTACATTCCCTCACCAGAGACAGAACTTGTGCTTTCAGCCCGAAGTTTCTGTAAACTTGAACCCTTCCCCACAGGCAGAAGTGAGTCTGTGAAGAAAATGATCATCGAAGCCAGACAAATTTACACCTCAGCCAATAAGTCCTGCAATTTCTAACAGACCCAGTTTTTCTCTACAGCAACACCAGGAAAACAGCCAAGTTTGCCACTTTCCAGATGGAGGCTCGGCTTTTGAATAATGACTAGCTCTAAAGGTTGCATTAGAATGTTTGTGCTACAGTGTTTACAAAAATGCTGATCTCTACTTAAGTCAGCTATTAAACACTGATGCATATTCTATATTTAGTAATAGGTCTCTTGCTTTCATCTCAACTGCACTTAACCTTTATTAGAATGTGGATTTTTGAATGTAAGCAATTATTATTTTTTCAGAATTCAGACTTTAAGCTGCTGAATATCCAACTCTCTATGAGTTTGCACATACTTCTTTTTTGTTTACATTTTTATGTCGTTTTTTTTTCTTAAGCTTGTTTATGTGGCTCTGTGACAAGCTCTTTTTTCTGCATTTCTATCAAGACATTCCTTCTCTACCAGTCACTGCTCAAATATGCAGACAAGCACATACGTGCATGCTCGCACACACACACGCACACAGAGCGAGCGAGAGAGAGAGCACAACTTTCTATGTAGCAGCTTCTTCCTCAAATAGAAAATGTGCACTAAAACATGACAGCACTGTCGGCTAGTCTCCGAGAGCAGCCACTCTCTCTGGCCTAGATTCTTTCAAATCCGCTCTGGAAGTGCCTGCGTCCTCAGCTGCTCTGCCAGCCCGCCAGAGAGTGAGTGAGCAAGCCATCTGGCTGCAAAGCACATCAAATCCCAATCTGTGTTAATTTGAGTGTTATGGGCCATTGTTTATTTTTTGGAAAAAAAAAGAAGGGGGAAATTATTGCACCCACAGTTATTATGCTTGTTTTATAGAATTCTCTGTTTTGCCGATAGTTTGTGTAGACACCCTGCAGGTCGCTGCAAATTACATGAAAATAAAGATTTTATGTAGCCACGAGACCACAACATTTCTATGTTTCTACTGCAACAATATAAATAAATACATGCATAAAGTTTTTATGAATTCAATTAATGTTAAATTAATGAATATGTTTCTTGTTGAAACGCCAAGCTAAATTGTTTTGCAAAGTATTTCGCTTTTCCTGTTTTGGTTTTCTTTAACACTTCAGTCAAGTACTTCAATTTTATTGGGATTTCAGTACCTACTTGTGAAGTAGAAGAAAACTAATGTTTTTTTTAAATGTTTTACAAGTAAGTATATTAACTCTGACGCCCTAAATAAATCCAATGCAACCAACTGCCTTCAGAAGTCCCTTAATTAGTAAATAAGGGACTTGGAAAGTTGGAAAAGTAGATAAGCAATTAAGAATCAAGAATCTAGAGTCATTTTGATGAAGCAGACACCGGCTCAGAATGCACATGATTACACATACGTACACACAACAGGATATAAAGCTTTTCTTCTTTTCTTAAAAAAACAAAAACAAGGAATAGGGTGTGGGGTTCTGGTATGGAGGTTTGGGTTGAGTGGCATGTGGCTTCAGTGGGGAGGCCTTTGTGCGGTGTGGGGCATGTATGACGGAGTGGGTGGTGCCTCGGGTCTCTGGGCCCATGGCTGGATCTACTCTGGTACTGCAGCTCATGGTTGTTTTGTTTTCCTTCTTTCTGCTCTTCTCTGGGATGGGGGAGGCAGTTATCCCTGTGTTGGTCCTTCTTGGGCCCCTATGCTCTGGGGGCCCCTTTGGGTGTCTGGGGTTCTGGTATCCCCAGTGTCTGCCTCGGTGCTCTGGGGGGCGAGTCTTCTCACAACCACTATTGAGCATTTTTGTCATGAATAAACCTTACACATACAAGCACACTCTCATCTACAGGTGCTAACAGATACACTGCTACGCAGATAAACCCTATAATTAGCTTTGGATGTCACTAAATACATATTGTATTTTGTTATCAAAGGTGTGGGTTGTTTGTACCTGTGATACTTTTTTGGTTGCAGGAGGATCCATGATGGTGGTTTCCTTGGGCACAGGCATGATGATGGCGGATTTTGTTAAAAGGTAACTCGGTAGAAGCTGTCGAGATCCACAGCTTAGAGATGATTTTCCACCAGTCATGTAGGGGACACAGCAAACGTGGATAAAGCTGCAATGGTCAGATGAGGCGAAAATGAAAGTTTTTGGTCCAGATGCAAAACTTGTTTGGAGAAAAAGCAATGTACATCACATTAAACAAAAAGACAAAGTGAATGCACAAGCATGCTGTGGGTTTGTGTTTCCTCCACAAAGTCTAAGAAGATTATGAGACCGGATGTAGGCTAGATGGAGCTAAATACAAGACATTACTGAAATAAAATATGTAAGAAGCTGGACAAGGGCACTAAACATACATTAGATAAAAGCTAATGTGTTTGTTAGTCCAGCCCAGTCAATGTGCACATGTAAACACAATTAAAACCCAGTTGCAAGGCTTAAAAAAGGGGAAAACATTATTTGTAGAAATACTTGGATGACGCTCTAGTCATTGGCTGTATCAGAGACCGGCAAGAAGCTGAGTACAGGGAGCTTCTGGACAACTTTGTGGCATGGTGTGGAAACAACATCTCATCCTGAATGTGAATTAAATAAGACAGATTATTGTAGTTTTTAGGAGAAACAGGAATAGGAACAGGAATGTTCAACCTGGACAACAGACTGGACTGGAGAGGCAATATTGAAGCCGTTTACAAGAAGGGACAGAGCAGACTGGAGTTCCTGAGGACGCTTAGGTCCCTCAGGGTTTGCAACACGATGCTGCAGATCTTCTACGCGTCTGTTGTGAGAGTGCGGTCTCCTCTGCAATCATCTGTTAGGGTAGCAGCATCAGAACAATTGATTTAAAGAAGCTCAACAAGCTAATAAAGAAGACTCTGTTCGGGGACCCTTCTAGAACCTCACAAATAATGATTCTTCATAAAATGACCAACATTATGGACAACTCTGAGCATCCTCTTCATCAGACTGTTGTACAATAACAGACTTCATCAGAGGCTTTTCCGAAATCGTCTGTAAGACAGATCGTTACAGGAGATCCTTCCAACCTGCAGCCATCACCATCTACAACAACTCTATAACCACTATAAACCCATTTACTAGGAGTTATGACAACATTTAATTCCTTTGGGCAAAATCTTTTTTTAATGTAATTGAATTTAACTGTTTATAGATGCTCTCCATCGAATCTGACTGTGTCTGAGCTGTTCGCAAAGAAGAACGGACAAAAGAAGTTGTGCAGGCCCTAAAAACATACCCCCAAACACTTGCAATTGTACTTGTAGCAAAAGATTCAGCAAAGTATTCACTCAGAGGAGGCTAAATATTAATATATGTAAAATGTTTTACATTTTTACGAAAAAGTTGTCCCTGCAACCGGATCTTGGATAAACGAATGGATGGATGGATGGATGGATGGATGGATGGATGGATGGATGGATGGATGGATGGATGGATGGAAGGTTGGATGGATGGATGGATGGATGGATGGATTTTGTAAATGGATTGAAGTAAAAAATTGTAAAGCCCTCATTTTCCTTTGATATTACAGATGTGGACTTTGTGTTGATCTGTCATCCAATAAAATATTAAGTTTAAAGTTACAAAGTCACAAAATGGGAAAGGTTCAAGGGGTATAAACACTTTTGAAAGGGTCTGTACATGCACTTCCATAAATCAGTAAAAATCTAGATCAGAGCGTCTTAGATAACCAGATCTGCTAGCCGCTGAGCGATGGAATCTGACAAATACAGATATTTTTCTCGCGGATTCAGCACCTGCACCCAAAACATGAAAACACAACAACATTAAGAAAGCCGCAACACCATGTCTCTGAATTCTTTAATTTTACCTCATTGCTTTTTTTTCCTCCCTTTTCATTTCTCATTTACTCTCACTCACACTCCCAATCACACACACATGCCACCCACCCTGACACATGGTGTGTTATGCAATGGGTGATGCCTAATTACCACTGACATCGCGGGGACTGTTCACTGCGAAATTAATCATGACACAGGCGTCAGCTTTTGAATTTTTTTTTTTTTGTCAAGCGCTCTGAGCTCCTACCAGCTGATGTAATTAATAAACCAAATGCACACAAATTCTGATTAGAGGCTGACACTGATGTCTCAATTAAATGCCAAAGACAGAAGTATATTTTTAAGGCACCGATAGGAAGACGAGAACAAGCATGAAAAATCAAGGAAAAACAGTAAATCTACCATTTTTTTTACTGTTTTTATGATGTTTGATGTGATTAGGGGTTAGAAGAAGGTAAAGGAGTTCATGTGTAATGAGGAACACATCAGTGTATCCGTTTACACGGATTTTAAACAGTTGAGTACACTGCAAGCCTACGGAGGCCTACAGAGCTATTTATAAATGCAGCATTGTACTGGAAAGCACTTACAGTACATCCAGTCATGCATATTATAAAGAGCTGCTTTCCAGTTACTGGGAAGCCTTGCTGTTACTTTATTATTACAAATAGATGAAGTGAGACACCAGAAACACAGCACACCCAGATCTGGCATAATTAATGTGACATGCAGCTCATCGGTGCCCAAACCTCCACCAGGGCTGGTTGCTCATTTCTGCTGCTTTTTGCCACTTCAGTGGCAGATGATTTAAATCCAAGTGGGCCAAAATGCAATCTAATTGATATGTCTTACTTTTTGTTGTTTATCTAAAATAAATAAAATTTGAAATATGCAGGTTTGCTCATTTTTCCTCTCTAATTGTACATGATTGATGGATATGTCAATTTTTTATTATTATTATTTGTACCCATACCTTTATTCTCATTTATTTTTTTTAGCATTGCAAGCATTGCAACTTTTGCACACTGATATAAGCCTTACTCTGAACCAGAACATTTATCTGTTCCCAGGTTCAGATGGGTCACCAAGTGCACAGAGAGCAGAAAAGAGTTCAAAGCAGAGACAGAAAACGAGAACAGCAGCTTATTTTTAGTTTTCTTTATCATCTTTGCATTTCAATGTTCCCTTTGGAGTGCCTTGCTCAGAGTTTTCCACATTTCGTCACATTGCTAAAAACCTCAGTGTATTTAATTGAGAATTTCTATGTCAATTGCAAAATGGAGGGAAAATAAGTTTTCGTCTTCAATTGTTTTAACCAAAAAAAAATCTGCAAAGTTAAAAAAAAAACTTTTATTTAACCCTCATGAGTCAATACTGTGCAGAACTACCTTTCACCACAATTGAAATTGCTAATCTTTCGGTATGTATCTACCCTCTGACCAACACAGCTAATTAGGGGGTAA
Source organism: Fundulus heteroclitus (assembly GCF_011125445.2). NCBI lineage: Eukaryota > Metazoa > Chordata > Actinopteri > Cyprinodontiformes > Fundulidae > Fundulus > Fundulus heteroclitus. The sequence goes on from NC_046365.1 coordinate 37,087,178, forward strand.
CAATAATAGACCACGGAAGAAGACACAGCAGGACGGTAAATAACGTGAATGTTCTTTTATTTACAAAGATAAAGTAACTTTAAAAGGAAAAGGAGAACCTGGAGGAAAAGACTGGGTTAATTCAAAATTAAGGAACCAAGTTTAAGATAACTGGTCTCCAGCAAAGACAACTAAAAAAACAAGCCATAGACTAAAAAAGGATTCACAAAGACAAAACTGGAAACTCCCTCCTCAACCTGAGCAAGATGCTCAGCCACAACACAAATCAACCCCTCTTTCAGGGAAACAGCCTTGACTTCAGCCGATTCAAAAAAACACCAAGCAAACCAACTCTGTGTTGGTTCCTCTTGGGCACCTTTGTTCTGGGGATCCCTTCAGGCATCTGTGGTTCTGGTTCCCCTGACATCTGCCTCGGTGCTCTGGGGGGCGGGTCTTTGGCTCCCAACAACCACTATTGAGCATTTTTCTTATAGATAAACCTTACATAAAAGCACCTAAAAGTGCTTGGATTCAGGTGCTTACAGATTCACTTCAATACTCAATAAAATTATCTTCAGCTGTCACTTTATACATTTCATATTGAATAATACTGTATATTCTTCATTGATGGTATCAAATTGTTGGTTGTTTGTACCTGTAATACTTTGTCAATTGGTTGTGCTGATCTTTTTATATCTCTCTTTGCAGGTGTAGAAGAAGACTCAGAGGATGTTGTATTGCTCTCTCCCTTTCCTCTCCTCTTTCTCTTTCACCTTTTCTCCCCTTTAGCATTTTGTCTCATGTGTTTCTCTTCTTTTTTTCCCCTCTTCTACCTTTCCGGTTTTCTCTCTATTGAACATGAAATAGTCCCGGCATAAAATCTAATAAAGCTTCTTGCACATATAAATCAAGCTGAGCACTATGGCGAAAGCAGTAAGGCTCCACTTGTGAAAGTAAAATCTGTCGGGCTCTTTTTGGCATTAAGACAATTGTTGTTAATGGTACATTGCCAGACAGGACACACACACACACACACACACACACACACACACACACACACACACACACACACACACACACACACACACACACACACACACACACACACACAAAAAAAAACAGCCTTGACTTCAGCCTATTCAAAAAACACCAGGCCAACCAAGCCTTCACAAGCCTCAAACAGCTTTATGCTCTGCTCGTCGAGGCAAAGTGCAATCAGCTGCACCCTCCAGGCTGCAGGAACCTAACTGCAGGAGAAAACAGAAAACTCAGGGGCAGCAAGGAGTCACTCACTGACATGCAGACACTGCAGCACATAACAATCGGTCATTACGTTCTTGACATCTATTTTCCTTTGGATTTAGGTCTGAAATTTGACTTGGCCTTTCTAACATGTATGTTAGAAAATGTTATCTAGACTATTCCATTGTAGCTGTGGCTGTGTGTTTGAGTTGTTGTCCTCGTGAAAGGTTAACGTCCTCCCTTGTCTTAAGCCTTCTGCAGCCTGTAACAGGTTTTGTTACGTGTTTGCCCTGTATTTAACTCCATCCATCTCCCCATCTGACAAGCTTTCCTGTCCCGGCTGAAGAAAAGCATTCCTAAACCATGATGCTGTGACCAACATGCTTTACTGTGGGGATGGTGTGCTCAGGGTGATGAACACTGTTTGTTTTCCACTGCTCACATTTAAGGCAAAAAGTCCAATTTGGGCCTCATCTGACCAGACCTGTCACTATATGTGCATCCTGCATGGTTTATGGCAAACTGTAAATTGGACGATTGCTGATTGGACATTGATTGCTTTTGTCTGGCCACTCTCTGGCCACTCTTCCATGAACAGCAGATTTGATTTGTAATGTAAACCAACCAGTCAGTACGGTAGAGGAGGTTTTAGTGTTTAAACTCATTCACATTTGTCTGTGTCCCAAAAGGCAGAATAAGATGCTTGGAATCTGCACGTCCGGGGCATCGTCCTCACCTGCCACCAAACTAGCAATGCACCCAACTTTGACGTTCCTTCCTGCAGGTGGTGAGCCCATATGGAGCTGATTTTTTTTCTAACCTTTTCTGGCTTTTCGCATCTCAATTAGGCAGAAGATAGAGGATTGATGCTTACTGTTGCTTATTATCCAGATAAAACAGACTGTCACTGTTATATGCCACCCATTTAAATACTAAACAGCCGCCATCAAAGCCTTTATATACTTGTTTTACCATGTCACTCGACATTTGTAGTTTGGATAATTTAAAATGTAGGGAATGTGTCAGCACAAAAACGTTAGTCCAAAAAGCAATCTGAGTATCTACTTTTAAGTTTCCTTAAGATAGAGAAGGGGTAGGGAAATGGCAAAGGATGGAATCAGGAATATTAATTTGTAATTCACTTGACATAATTAAGATGAAAAAGAGTTTATTCAATTGATGAGCATGATTTTTAAAAAAAACAAAAAACATGTGGTCTGTACTGTATGTTCTATAGTCAAGCCAGTGGAAAGAGCAAATTACGGGAATTACTTATTGGAAGTCTTTGCGCATCTGATTATGTTTAGAGTGATGAGAGTAAACCAAAACTATTACACTAGCAAGTCATTTCTTCATGAACTCATAAGAAACCCAGTAAAAATGCTTTTTGAGCATGGAAAGTCTTTAACTTAACTGCTTTACTTTCCAGATATTACATTTGGAAACAATTACAGGAAAGGCTAGAAATCCCAAACTTAATTTTAAGATTACCTGGAATTAATGTGAATGTGCAACTGCCCATGTAAAGTGTAAACGAATACTGAACATAGTGGCTATCATTTCTGTGTATAACATCTCTCTGTCTGCATGTAATGAAGTCCATCATCGAAGATAATCACATCCATTTTCATTAACACCGCTCTAAAGCCCAAGGCTCTTTTTCATAAACAACCTCCCTAGTCCCTACACTGTCAAAACATACGAGTTGCCATGACAACACTCCTTATAATTCAATAGAATATTGTTCATGTCTGACCTCCTTGGGCAGAGGTCTTTTCATCCACCTGTGGGGTTATTCAGCCTTCATGTCCAACACGTCCAAACCGGATTAAGCCAGATTTCTGTCAAACCAAAACATACAAAAACAAAACAAGTAAAAAAATACTTACTAGTATTTCGGCCTCCAAATAGTCAAATGTTTGTCGCATTTTGAACACGTGGCCTGCATTTTTGTGAAATCTAACACTCAATGTCAAGTGTGTAATTCATTTAATTTCAGTCCCCTTTACTCTGATACCGCTAACTAATATCCAGTGCAACCAATTACCTTCAGAAACCATTAGTCAGTAGAGTCAATCTCTTTGATGGAGTGCCTATGTTCTGTGAGGATCTCTGAGGTTTGTGAAAGGACATCAGTAAACAAACAGCATCATGAAGACTGAGGAGCACATCAAAAAGGTGCTGCGTGTCCCGGGTTCACTTGGAGCCTCCAGGTTTGTAGTGTGGGGCAATAGGGTACGTTTTGCAACTGAGCTGTGGCTGTGGGCGTGTGGTGCTGGACCTGGGGTATGGGTCACCGGGATGCAGCAGGGCTTTGAACCGGTTCAAGGAACGAAAACGAAAACCGGGAACTTTTTGTATTTTACAGGGAACAGAAACGAAACCGGAAACGTTATTATTTTTTATGTTCTGGAACTGGAACACTTATTTTAAAATAATGGTAACCGGTTAATACCAGTTTTATTTCGTTCCTCAAAGTTTTCGTTGCCTAATTAACTAAAATGTATGTTGCTCCGCCTAGCTTCTCTCACATACATCTGGGACATCGCCCATAGAAAGTAATTTCTCCAACCAATTTTATTGTCTGGCCAATCAGGACGCAGGGCTGGAGTTTCATAGATGTGACGTAGTGGAGATGCGACCATGATGTGAGACTGTTTTTATAGCAATGGCGGCTCGCATCGAGGAAGCAAGCGTTACCATTGATGCTGCTATTTCTTCCGTGTTGTCCAATCTACCTGATATTGTTTCATTAAAAGAACATCAGAGAACGGCTCTGAAGGCTTTTGTTGGTGGAAACAATGTTTTCGCCCTTCTCCCGACCGGATTTGGCAAGTTTTGTTTTCCAGGGCGCGTCCGCAGCGGACATCTTGTCGGTTAGCGGTTAGCGCGAACCATATTAAGAGGCCTTTAGTCCTTGACGCGGTCGGCCCGGGATCGACTCCGACCTGCGGTGCTTTGCCGCCTGTCTTCCCCTCTCTTCCTGTCAGCTCACTGTCAATAAAATGCGTACCACTAGAGCCGCAAACACATAAAAAAAAAAAAAAGGTTTTTTTCCTGCGTCGCTCTCACAGCGTCACGGGTTAGCTTCGGTGTGAGTGGTTGAAATAGCACGTCGATAAAGATGCCAGACAAGTGGCTTATCCAATCATATGCAAGGATTTTTGATAAGGCCCAGCCTTCAATAAAGGCAATTCCTATGGAGAGGTCCCAGATGTATGTGAGTGAAGCTAGGCGGAGCGACATACAGCTGGCGGAGTCAGGTTAGCGCACGTTACCATGACAGCTGAGGTTCACTTCCTGTGTGACATCACATCACACATTCGCTGACTGAATGGAGAGAGAGCGGTGTCTCCACTAGAGCTACACATCTTAAATAAGAGGTAAATTACGTTCCATCGTTAAGTAAAACGTTCATTCCAAACACAATATCAATAGCTATATTTGTCAAACGAAAGGAACGAAATTAACCGTTCCGGGAACAGTATTTTTTTTGTTCTAACCGGTTCGGGAACGTCAATTTATTGGTGGAACTCATAACCGGAAACGTTATAATTCCATTTCTCTTCGGAATGAACTGATTGGGAAAAAAATCGGTTCAAAGCCCTGGGATGCAGGTAGCTGGGTGGCTTGGTGTGAATTCTTCTCGTGGTTGGGTGTGCTTTGGCAGCTTGCATTGGCCGGGCGGTTGGGAGGGCTCTGCGGGGTGGCATTTTGCTGGCTGTTGTGTTCTGGGAGAGGTCAGTGCAGCGGATTGGGGGTGCTATGAGGGGGTTGCAGTGTGCATAGTGGGAATTTGTGCACCTTCTTGGAGGTGGAGTCACCAAATTCTGGATTGGTCAAGTAAAGAGGGTGGATCTGGACAGGGTTCAAGTAGATTATGTGGAAGGTATTTCTCAAAGAGTTTTGTTTAGAAATTCTTTTTAACTTTATTTGAATTCAGAATTTCACACGTATTTCCCAAACATTTGGTGGAATTGCCTTTTTAACTGTATGAGATAGGTCAAGCATTTTTTAGTAATAGTAATATCATCTTTATTGTCATTGAACATGTTGCACCACCACATGTCTTCATTTCTTCATTTTAAAATCTGTTGGTGCAAATGTAGGCTCCTTTTCCTATTAATCAGAAACAGGTGCTTTGTTTTGGATTTGGGACTCCAAAGGTGATCATCAGTAATGAAAGTTTTAACAAACACAACATTACCAATTGAATTCAATTCAATTCAATTACCTCTCAAAGTCAAAGTGGGGAATTGAATGAAGACTTGGTCAAAGAGTGCAGTATTTATTTGGTAAAATCTGCTAGCTAAGTTGAAAAGAAGATCAAATTCTTACATCTAAACAAATGTCTCTATTCTAACGGGACAAGGCATTGCACTAGATCAGCTGCATGTTTGTCGTTAAAAGCAGGACTAGAAATATATGACTTGACTGAGCCATAGTGGTCAGAAGATCAGGGCAAGGGGCATTAAAAACTACCTTGCAGTGCTGCAGTGTGATATAATTTTATTTCTTTAGTTGTAGATACCTATTTTAAAAAAGAAAATTGCAAGGGGAAAACAGCTGAACAGGAGCAAACAGATGAAGGAGGTCACTGGTCACCACCTTCTTTACTGATGGAATTTACCTCTGTAATTACCTCGTAGGATAGGTACTGGATCTTCTGCTGGGGTGACAAGTGCTTTGCTTCAGTGTTAACATGCTCCAATTCACCTGTCCCCATGAGGCACACCATGCACCTCTGTGTTAGGCTGTTGGCCTTTTCAGCTTCTGGAGCTGTCAGCTATGTGTCTGAACTGGAGTGGAAGCCTGCTTCTTATCATTGTGATCACTCATCTGAAAGGACCCCTCTTCCTGTCTAAAAGAAACCTATAATAAACTCTGTTCAGTGTTTTCAGGAGAGTCTGTCAGAGACCTTTCTAAAATTGCAGTGCTTAAAAGCTTGGTGGGATTTAAGGGGACTGCATTAGATAATAAGTCAGCCAATCATTGCAGATTTTATTTATTTATTTTTCTGTTGATCTGCTGTTATTGAATAAAGTAAGAATCACAGATATCAATCTAAATTACTATCTTGCTTTTGTTATGTCTTTGCTCTTGCCACACATCATGTACAACTCACAAGAGGGAACTACTTTAATGTAAAGTGCTGTGAAAAGAAATATTAGCAAAGTAGCAGATTTCTCCTGTTTTTTTTTTTTTTTGTTATTGTGCTGCTTAAGTGTTTCAGACCATCTGACAAATGTTTACTTCAGAGAAAACATCAGGAAAAACAACAAGCTGTTATCTGTCATATTATTTCCTTAATACAAAAGAACAAACATCCAAGCCAAGAAGCCATATGATAAACTATAAATGTCCTGCTTTTTAAGTCCACTTTCTGTAATTAACCTCATTATTTGGATTTGTTTCATTGACCATGTCCCTATCTGATCCCTGCATGACCTTTGAAATGATCAAATTCCTTCAATGGAAAGGTAGAAACTCTCTGGCATCATGAATTAGACTAAACAATCTTAAAAATATAACACATCATGCCCCAAACTAAAGAAATGACATCTATCAGTCTGGAAAGGCTTGTAAAGCTATTTCTAAGACTCCAGCGAGCATTAGCCACAACCATGATCGATAAATGAAGAAAAGATGGAACAGCGGTGAACCTTCCCGTAGGAGTCTGAACAAAAAGGCCCGTCCCACATTTGCCAAAAACAGCTTGATGATTGCAAAGAGTTTTTGGGAAAATAAGCGGTGGAATGACGAAACAAAGGCAAAACATTTTTTGGAAGGTTTGACCTGTTGCATCTGGTGAAAAACTAGCAGGATTTCAGAAAATCAGAAATATCTTAACAGTATAACATGGTGGTGATAGTGCAATGTTCTGGAGCTCCAGACCTGGATGATGTAAGGACTATACATCCTCCAATAGAACAGATACATTTGTTTTCGGTTCACGGAGCAAAATGATATAATTCTTTTCCTGTGTGATCCTGGTTTGGGAGTTCTCTCAGCTCTTTATTTACACTTCATCTGGGCAGAGACCTTTTGTTGTGTGATGTTTGACAGCCATGATGTGCAAATGCAGGAGTGCCAAGGAACTATATGAAGACTTGGAGGACTTCATGTGGGGAATTTTCTGTTCTTTATTCTTGTTATTCCACTTTGGATACAACATATTTTGTTACTTTTTAAGAATATCCATTTCTGCTGAATTGATGGCATGATGCATTCTGTTCTCCATCAGAACATTCTGAAAGAGAGTTTTCCTTAAGTACATACTCCACAAGAGCTATTTCTGACCAGGGCACCTCAAACTTCACAAGGACTGGAGTAAAGATCTCTGGGGCAGTCTTCATAGTCCCTTCCATCACATCCTAGTATTTGTCAGTTTAGTGACATGCCCACCTCAAGTAAACAAACTGAAATAATAAAACTTTTACAGATCTACCATAGAAAGCATTTTATGTCTCAACATATGTCTCCACCAAACAAACATTTCCAACAATGATGAGACCCACTACAGAGAGAAGGTCCACAATCTCACACAGTGGTGCACGAGGAACTACCTCAACCTGAATACAAGCAAGACCAAGGAGGTCTTAGTGGACTACAGTAGGTTCAGGAAGACTGAAGATGCCCCTCTCTGCATACAGGGGGAGGTGGTACAGTGTGTGGGCAGCGTAAAGTTCCTGAGTATTCACATTTCCTCTGACCTCTCCTGGACCGTGAACACCTCCCACCTGTTAAAGAAGGCCCAACAACGGACTGGACTTTCCACTAAGCTGTTAATAAAACTTTTACAGATCTACCATAGAAAGCATTTTATGTCTCAACATAACTGTGTGGTATGGGAGCTGCACAGTGCAGGAGAGAGAGGATTTGGCATAGTTGGTGAGGACAGCGCAGAGGATTGTGGGATGCCGTCTACAAGACCTGGACACGGTTTATGTCCACGGTTCATGAGTCCAGAGAAGGGCCAGACACACTGGCACTGATCCCACCCACCTGGACAATGCGCTCTTTTACCCACTTCCATTAGGTAAACGCTTCAGAAACATCCATAAATTTTCTAACACGTCTATCCCATGCAAGGGGTGCTGTCTTCAGCTGTCAATGGGCAAGAGGCAGGGTACACCCTGGACAGGTCGCCAGTCTATTGCAGGCTTCAGAAAAAATAAATCAAAAATGAATAGACTCAGAAACAGCTTCTCTCCATAAACTGTAAGGATTATCACCCCTTGCTGAGTGAGACATTGTGCTCTGTTACATTCACACTACTGGTAATGCCTATTTGCACATTCTAATTTCTCAGAGAATGTCTGATTGCACAATTCTGTAAGTAAAGGCTTAAACTTATTGCACAGTTTTTACTGTAAGCATGAGTACATCACCAAAGAAGCATTGAGTGAATTCATTGAGTGAATTCATACCATTTGCAGAGGGACTGATATCAGACTTTTTGGACTTGGGTGCGAATCTTATCTGACCCCATAGACTATTTGCACGCTCCAAGCTTCTCAGGAAGTGTGTTTGGTTAGTGCAATGAATGGAGGAGTTAAACCTCTAGCTATCTCCTTTAATAAATGAAATAATAATTTTTGGATTTGCTCAAATAATCTTTGATGATCTAAAACGTTTTGGAGTGACAAACTTAAAAAAAAAAAAAAAACCTGGAGAATCAAGGCAGCATAGTGTGTGAACAAAAATCAGTCCTGACTTATTTTTGCAATGCAGGTTCCCATTCATGCACGACTAACAAGAAGATCACGGAGGCAGGCTCTGTTGTTTAGTTATCTTTGACTAGTTTAGATGCTGCTTCCTTGCTTGGGTAACAGCTAAAGGTTGGCGAGGAGAATCCAGATAAGCAGTGAAGAGGAATGTGGAAACTAATCTATAGAAATCAACTCTCCCAGGCTAAGTCCAACTTGCAGGCTTTGATGCAGCCGCATGAAACAGCACAGAATGTGACTGACAACCCCAGAGATTAAACTGATTATTTGCTTTTGCTGGAGTGAAACGAAAGCCTAAACTCATGGAGGTGCCATGAGATATAGGCAGTAAAATGTAAATAACGATTTAATCTGAATGACTGAGTCAGAAGCACTTTGTTGTTGGTGTTGGTACTGTGGATAAACATTGGCACGTCTGGATTTTTCTATTAGTGCACATTATCAATTAGCTTTAATAATCTCATCTCAACTAGGATAGAATTTTTTTAAGAGAACTGGACATCACTTTAATCAGTTAGAGCCCTGGTGGTTTTTATTTTTTATTTTGCTTTTTATTGAACTTATTTTACATTTTCTTTTATGTTAATTAAGTGTTATTTACTGCAGTTATTTTAATTATTTTGTCCAACAATTTTTGAAGCAAATTTGTTGTTGTTGATTTTAACCTATCAGTCATTCAGCTATAATAAGGCACCAAACATCGGATAAGCCAGCACTGTGTCTACACATTACAACTAACTTGTTAAAGCACCAGTTAGAAGCTGCCTCGTCAGACATTTGTTACCAAAAGTTTGTCGTAAAGGCACAATGTCCTTCGTAATCTGCACCCGTAGCAAAGTGATAAAAATGATTGAATCAGAATCAGAATCAGACATACTTAAATAATCCCAGAGGGAAATTATTTAATTATTGTGACGAGTGTCCTTGCTTTTGAGTCTAGATAAGAGGTGCTAATATTATTAAACGTTGCCCTCGACTTCTTAAAGTTATCAATGAACTCGGTCTGTGTGAAGCTGTTAAAATCCCAGTCCCACCAGTCCTGGCTGCATCCCTACAGCTGAACAGACCTCTGTTTAGCCAAAACTTCGTAAAATGCCAGAGTTTCACTTTCTTTTCATTCGTTTCATTCATCGGGTTTGGAGTCGCAAACAGTTTACATTGGAGTCCAAATTTGAAAAGTAATGGGGATGGTCTCGAGAAAAAAAAATCAGATTTCAGAAAAAATTGGAAGTAGTCAACGTAGCCAAAAAAAGTGAAAAAATGTTAGGAGTTATGAAGAAGACTTTTAGTAAGCCTAATAGTGCCTAAAGCAGGGAAAATGGACAAACAGACAGAGCTGATTGGTGAGGTAAACTAATCCCTGGATCACAGTGCAAATAGGCGGACTTTGAAGCACATTGGTACAGATCAATGTGCCTTTTTCTTTGCGTCTTGGTACTTTTATGCACCCGCATAGAAAGTGAGAAGCGCTCCGTGCAGCAATCAAACGCCAGCAAACTTAATATGAACATTTAGGCTACTGATATTATTATGAACAATACAGCAAATACATACCTCTTTTACCTTGTGTATTTATGTATATTTTTGTCTTCTAAAATGTTTATTATTATGAGCATTTTCTGTAAATAATATTACAATTACTATGTACTATATTTTTGTAAATTTTTCCACATTTTTATTCATGATTACTCAAATGTTTTTCTTTTATTTATCATCAATAAAATTATGTAATTAGAGACGGATCTTTAACACATCCTCCAGCTGAAACTAATTAATTCCCTTCTTTGGGTGTGATAAAGTTTACTTTATCTACGTACCAATAATTGTATGAATGTTAAAGAGGTTTATTTGCTCATTTCCTCCACTGTTTAGGTGGTGGATCAGCCAATCAGCTCTCTCTGTTTGCACCATCTTTCCTATTTAAGGCACTCTTAGGCTCACTAAAACTCCTCCTCACTACTCCTGGTAGTGAAGAATTTTCACTTTAAGAGCTCTCGTAAGGCCTAAGATGCTTTGTGAATAACTCTTATCTTGCAGAGGTAACATTCTATGAAAAATCTTAGAATTAGAGAAGTTGTAAGATTTTTCCTAATATGACTACACTAAGAGTTACTTTTACTCTTAGGATTCTTTGTGAAAACGGGCACTGGTGAAATTACTCTGGAAATGTTGCGCGTAACCAGGGCACTGTTACAGTAATTAACTGGCCAATTGCGATGGTGTCTTGGTTTTGATCTTTATATTAACTCTGTGATCTTAATTTTTGGCAATACAACACTGACCACGATCATTGGCACCCACAGTAAGAGTGTGTAAAAAGTCTTAAATCCAGCCTGTACTTCCCCACAACTCAGTTTACTGTCCTCTATTGCTTTTGTTACTTTTACTGGAGCTTAACAAGTAATTTTCAAAACTCAGAGGTTATTTTCCTGAACTTACCAGGGTCTTTTCAGAGCTTATCAGGTACTCCCCTGGAAATTACTGGATGCTATACCAGAACTTACGAGCACCCTTCAGCACTTCAGCACTAATAAGCCTAAAAAAGCTGTAAGGACTATCCCCCTCTGCTGAAAATCAATTATACAACCAGCCCAGTTCATTGTCTGTTTACAAATGTGCTGCTGGTTCCACTGGTTCTTGATCCAGTGAGGAATTATTATCTCTCACATTCTAATGTCTAGATGCACATTTTTAGCTTCACCGGGAGTGTTTGTACATTCATGCAAATTGCAATTTTTTTTTTTTACATTGTTCTGTAAACTTCTGTTCTTCCTCTTTTTTTAACTTGAACATTTCACTTTTATAAGATGCTAATGAGTATTTGTAGCCTTTGTAGATTCTCAGGGAGTGTTTCTCTGGTACATTCATCCAAATTGCAGTTTTTCCATCACTCTGTAAATCAACTGCTGCTTCTCTTTTTAACATCTCATTATTATGTGAATATGCCGGATTATGTATAAAAAAATGCACAGTATGTTTCCCCTTCTGATAAGTCTTTCTCCTCTGTTGTACAGCTTAACCTTAAACGTGGCTTTTTTTTCACGTTGTGTTCATGCATTTCTGAGGGTTTGCTCTAGGAATGCTCATTCTTCACTTTTCCACGGGTGTTTTTGATTTGTGTCTGCTTGTTATGTGTGCCAAAATTTCATTATGGCTTCATAATGACAAAAAAAAAAAATCCTTGATTCTTGATGATGCCAGCCAATCAAAGTCATACACATGGCAGCTCAGATGCGCAGGCACGGATGTCACTCAAGCCAGGACAGAAGAGAAATTTGGTCATTTATTTACAAAATATCAAGTGAATGAAGGAGTTTAGACTAGACAGACCAGACTTAAAAATCCAGCAGCAGGCAAATGATCGTGCCTGTTTTATTCCTGTTTTATTTTCACTACATTAGCTTCCCTCCATTTTGGGGATAAACTTTAAACTCTTATTATTTGTTTTTAAAGTGCCTAACATTTTTAAAGCTCCTAACGTCTTATTCTTCCAAGTTTGTGAGCTTTTATTTTCACACCAGGTCCTTGAGGCCAGACGGTCAACATTTTCCTGTCAACAAAAGACAAACGTGAGGGTGACCGAACTCTTTCTGTGCCCGCACGTTGACTTTGGAATCAGCTTCCACTAGATCTTTGATCTTCAACTGACCTTTGCCTTTTTTGAACCAAAGCTCATGACCTTTTGTTTACTCAAGCCGACTGTTAAAACTGTGAGGAAAGTTCTGGTTGTATCTGCCTTGTTTTATCAATTGTGTTTCATCTATAGTAACTTGTTTTTTGTTATCTACTGATTTTATCAAGCACTTTGGTCACTGTTATTGTTGATGTGGAAAGGGCTATGCAATGATTGATTGACAGATTTATTTTTAGGCAATTTATTTAAGTTCCTGATAAGTTTAGGAAAGAAAACAACATCTGTGTTCTGAAAAGTGCTATTAAGTTGATTTTTTTTACCAGCTTCTTTCCTTAAGCCCACCTGGGGTTTATTAGAACCTAGAGGATATTTTCCTTACCTTAACAGGCACTTTCCTGGTTACAGTGACTAGAATTTACTGCTGTATGGAGCATAGGACAACACAATAATGCCCCTCCCTTGCCTGTGGCTGAGCATGGCTAGTAAATTGGCTTAAAGGAGGTTGCTACACTTTCCCCTTGCTCACAAAGAAGAAAAAAGATCAGCCTTGGTAATTTCCGGTGTACAAACTGTAGAGGCACCACCCATCGCTCTCATGAACAAAACGCTGCTTTAAAACTACAGTTACCAAGCAATGAACAAATTTGATTATTAAGTTGGTGACTGCACCCTGGCCATCAAACAGAGAAACTGGATGAGGGAACATTGACAAAAACAGGAATATTCTGCACAAAAAGCACATTTATATATAAAAACAAACATCAAATTCAAATGTTTATTCAATCTTTTATCACTTATAATAATTATATTAAAATCAAAATAAGATAAATGCTCTGATTGTAATCAATGTCCTGTCATAATCAATAAATTATATGATTTAAGCATCAGTAGGGGTAATTGTTGCTGGTTCGTTTTAAATAAAAACAGTTGGATTTTGTTCCACAATTAGAAATGGTGTATTAATTTGACGAGGTCTGCATTAAGCAACATCTTGATTATCAGTTCCACGAACTGTGATAGAAATATTGCTCCACCTAGTGGAGGCAGCAGTTAAAGCATCGCCCTCCACATGAGCTGAATGACTTGTCTGTCTGTACTTTGGGTCGCATAAATCGGGTGTAAATTGCAAAGTGGGGCTCTGAACTCACCTTTTCCGTCAGGCAGCCTGTTTTAGAGCCGGGAAACAGAAAATGTGGCAGCATGGAAGAAATCGAAATGAGACAGAATGAGAAGTAAAAGAGAATATTGGAGCTTATAGTTTAAGTGAAATCAGAACACCATTGAAACAGTTTTTTTTTTTTTTTTTTTTTTGCAGCGCAGAGAGCGGTGCCCTATTTCCAGTCCGCCAGGTCTACCTGCGCTCTTAGAGCCCCTCCCTCCTTCACCCCCCACCCCCACCACCACCACCCGCTCCTCGGAGTTTATGTTGCACTCGTTGCAGTAGGAGGGTCCATGTGCACAGAATGACGTCGCTCTGACTGCAAGTCCGACCGACTCCTGCGTTTCTTTTTTTTTTTATTACTCTTTGGGGTGTTTTTTTTTTAAATGCAGGGCCCCAGATTTGTTAATCTGCGAAATTAAAGCCATAATGTGAGATCATGCGCCGCTGTCCCCCACGACCCATCGCTGAGGCTCGTCCTGTCAGGAGCAGCGGCTCGCTGTTGAGGATTACTGGAGATAATACGCAGTAGACTTCTCCGGTGTGCGTTTAGCTGTCAAACTGACAGCGATGTGCCAGGAAGGGTAGTTAGAGCGCGTCTGTTGATATTTATTCACTTTGCTGCGCGCGTCTTTTCCCCCCCTGTCTTCTGGATTACCGCTGCCCAGCAACACAGCCACCTGACAACTCTGAATGTCGTAATTAAGGTAAGGAAGGACGGAGCTCCGCGTTTGACAGTAGCCTGCGCCTTTTAATTTGGCGCTGCTTCGGTGCTGATCATATAAGAGAAGAGCCTCGGTCTTTAGTTGGATGTTAAAACGCTCGCATCCCAGGTCGGATTACCGTGAGAGAGAAATCTAATAACTTTCATCCGGGGCAGCAGCTTTCCGTCTGCTCCCTCCATAATAATAATAATAATAAAAAGTTTATGCACGCTGCTCCATCTTTTAGATGGCATGAGCAGCAAACGGTATTTTAAAACAGGTTTTTAATCCATGCATTGATGTGTTTGGAGACATCTAGTTCAACAACAAAAAAATACGAGTTGGAATATGTACCCTTTTGTGCTCAGACCTTTTCGTTTTATTTATAAAGCCTCTGAACAAGGCAAAAGTAACTTTAGTTGCAACAAAAAAACTATAAAATTGCATGTATTCCTTGTGGCTTTATTTCTGCGCACCATCAAAATGGAGAGATGTGCAGAAAGTCCCAGAGGCAGTTTCCGCGGCTGACCTTAGAGCGGATTATTCAATATGACTTTTTGTTTTATTCTTCACTTTTCTATGTTTGAGAGTTAACAAACTGGATACGACAGTTGTTAAAAGTGGGAACTTTTGCAGGGGATGCAGGGGGTGGGGACGGTGATTTTGCATTAAGTTGAAGCAAATGTAATTCAGCAAATCATGTCGTATTTGCTTTGAACTTTAAGGTTTGCACGGTGCAAAGGGTATTACAGTGCTGTCTCGTAGCTGCAGTGCGTAATCTTTATTAACGACAGTTTTATGCAGACGTAATCTTGTTGCTCCGATGCCTGCAAACTACGGCTGAAGTTGTGTCGCAGCAATGTTGTGGTCTCAGGAGCACGAACTATTGAGTGACAGCTTTCGGTCCAATCCCTGCGTGACTTGATGAAGCTGATGGATTTCTGACTGGAGCTGTCCAATAGGGGCGCAGTTGAGGTGGGAATCGGATGACGTCACGTAGATAAATTAACCCTCGGTTTGCATCACTCTATCATACAGTTGTCAGACTGTACATCTTTACAGCCTTATCTGTCAGAGAGAAAGTAATGTCCAGACTTGTACAGTAAGGCTTATATCTGGGTTAGGGTCAATATACCGGGCTCATTTTAAGAAAAAAAACAAAAACAAGTATAGATCATCTAAAAAAGGAAGCCAACTATATATATATATATATATATATATATATATATATATAGCCTTTTTGGAAATGTAGTGGTGTAAAACGCAGGATTTCTATCATGAAAATGTAGTGAAGTGACAGTATTGAGTGTTCAAAAAATGTTGCTCAAGTACAGTACAAATTACTTTAAATATTTGCTTGATTATCGATATATTAAATAATTTTTCAGGTCAATATACAGCACTTGGCGCGTATCAATGCTCCGTGCAGGCTGAACTTCTCAAAAACTCGTCTTTGTAACTCGAGAGGTCTCGGATCCGTCGCAGAATGGGGCATGTGGCCTGGAGCGGCGCTCTAGGTCACATGATCCATTTTAGGGTAACAACAAAACAAAAGAGATATGACCCTTACCTGATCAGACATATTTTTGGTTCCCTGATGTAGGATTTAATCTCGAGGGGTGAATGTGGCCTTGTCTTTACAGGTAACTCCATGACTTCTCAATATGCTGGTCTAAAGTGGTCTGCTATTAGATTCCAAATCACGGAGAGAGACTCTTTAACTTTAACAGTGCAGTGCTGTCAGGGACCTCATGGGTGGAAGTTCCAAGTCTAGCGCCCCCTAGTGGCTAAACGTTACACAGTGCTGCTTTAAGTACAGTACGCAAGTAAAGTTACTTAATAGCGTTCCGCGAGCAAGCTATTTTTATAACGTGACGTCATATCACGTGGTACGAGGTAGGACAAACATGCGTTGTCCTCCACTCTTTCGCTGTATGTTACTCTTGGTTTTACTCGGTAAAACGACTGCTTTTTCCAAGTCTAAGACGTCTCCTAACCATGGTTTTTAAACATTGTTGTTATGGAACGTGCAACAGCGACTCGAGGTACGCTGATAGGCCGCATATGAAGGATGTTAAAGCCGCAAGCGGCGTCGATCGGCCCTCGCAGCCAAGCGCCGCTCCGGCCTATTGGCCACTGCAGATGCTGTCACGCATTTTCCCCGCCCGTCCACCGGGCGATTCACACGAACGCGTTCGGCAGTGTTCCCCCATGACTCACAAAAAATCTGGTGCAGATCGGTCGATGCAGCGAGGAGATACAGCCATTGAATAATGAAAATGCATTTGGCCACCGGACCGGACTAAATCGTTCAGCGGACCGGACAATTTATACCGATTCCTGGACGGAGATTACAAACAGAAAAAAACGGCCTATTACGCCATGAACGCCGAGCAGGACAAAAACATCGACTTACCTTTCTATCAACTCGGCCCGTTTTCCAGTCTTTCTAAGCCCTCGACACTCAAGCCATCGTTTGAGCTGAACGTTGGTATGTTGTTCGACGGTTCTACCAGTAAACTGGGCGCCTGGGACATCCTCTTGCGATAGTTTAACAGCTGAAAAGTCGGTCATATCGTTGTATCTGTTGCACATGTAATGGCTGGTTGCTACGTGCGCTCTCACACTGTTTGTCCTACCTTAGCGGCAAGGGGCGTTGCTCATGAGATGGTGACGTCACGTGCGCGGTACGCTATTACACCTCTGGCAGCAGGTGGCGGCAGGGTGCCAGACCCCTTGGTGTGGTGTTGTTTGGGCCATGGCCTGGAGTGGTGTGCTCCCATCAGGTGGCTAATGGCTCAGGGGACTCAGAGCTTGGCCTGCGTGGCAGGAGAGGGCCAGTGGGCCTCCCCGCCCTATGGCTCACCATGTGCCCCTTTAGCCCTGGAGGGTGCTGTTCGAGTGCTTCACTGATTACATATGTCCATGTGGGGCGTATGACTACCCTGGGGTGGTGCCTTGTGTACATCTGCTGAGCCTGCTGTGGTCTTTCTTCCTGTCTTTTGCTGCTCTTGAGTGCTGTGTGTTGCAGGCCTTCTACCATTTTTGACACTAAAAACTGCTCACCTCCAGGTGACGAACTCACATTCGGCCATTCAACACAACCCCCCCCCCCCCACACACACACACACACACACACATACACAACCACACACACACACCGACACAGAAATAATCCAAATGGTTGAAGGCCATACAAACACTGGTTACTATTATGTCAATGTGGCCTGCCTACTTTGATGCTGGATCATGTCTTGATTTTAAAAAGTTAATCATGCACTTAGTTTTCCATCCTTTTTGTAGAACATTCCCTGGCATATGTAGGCAACCGGCTTTTCTATATGGTATAGCACCTGAAACGTAATAACAGGACATGTGGAAAAAAATAAGAACTGGCATCAGAATGCCAGCTCATTTACAAAAACAGTGACAACATCTTTCCTTTACATTTTTACTTCCAACACTTGAATTTTCTCGTAGTCTTTAAAAATGGATCCTTGAGGGATTTCCTGTCTAGAGGCCACACTGATATATTTGTTGGGGCAGATTTTACAGGAGCAAAAAAAGAGCTAAAATCCTTTTAGTGAGACCAACTACCAGTGGTACTTGGGAAGTTGTTAGTGTTTTGTTTTTTTGAAATAAATTCTTATAAATAATAAATAATTCTTTGTGGGGTAAAGACAAAGAAATTATCTTAGTAGTAAAGCTAATAAGCAGTAATGGCACCATGAAGTCTTTTCATCAGGAACGTCTGAGAAGACCAGTGCATTTCGGAATACATGGAGAACTTCCAGTATGAACTGAGGCAAAGTTAAGCAGAAACAAGTGCTGGGGGCTGATTATGCTGTGTGTTTACCTGTGAGGTTGGAACTCTGACGTGGGAATGACATGAAACCTAGCATAACCATAGTGCTCAATTCACTCTTTTTCTTACATTTGTCTGACGGCACATCCCCAACGTGCAGCAACAAGGCGCCTAATCTGCTAAAGGGAAAATAATGTCCACACAGGTACAGTTAAAAATGAGTGGGATCAGTGACCAGTCTAACTGCTATTAGCATTAAAAGCTAATAACGTTGTGGTTCTTTGAATTTGTTACCTTGAATCACTGAAACAAATTGCAGACATTCATTTTTCACACAAAGCAGCCATGCTAGACTTTCAGGTGTAGTCAGTCATGCAGATTTTTAATCCAGGGGAACTTCATGGTAACTTCTCTTATTTTTAATTTCAAATAATATCAAAATTAAATAGCCCTTTTCGGCCGATCGTGCAGTGGCAATGGATGAGAACAATCTTTGTGTCACAACTAACTGAAAAGTCTAAGTCCTGTGATACTGCTGTTTTAAAATGTCTCTTCTTTTCTCTCTTGAGATGGCAGAAAATATAGTATTAAACGTAATGATTAAAAATCCATAGGGCTACTATATTTTTTTTAAATATACCTTTTAGTCAAGTATTTAGTTTGCATACAATCTAATGCCCATGATAATATTTGTTTTTGTTTTTGTTTTGTCTACCAGGTGAATCAATGAGCCAGCAATGGAGACCAAAGGATACCAAAGTTTCTTTGATGGAGACAACGACACAGATAATAAATGGTCTCAAGCCCCCAGCACGATGGAGTACTCCTGCAGCACAGAGGATTCCAGTTTGACCAGCAGTGACATCCTGATGGACGTAGTCAATGTCAGCTGCTCTGCTGGAAGCCTGGTAACCGACAGCAAAGACAATAATACCAAGAAGCAGGAGCAGCCAACACTTCAGCTCAGCCAGAACCAGCCATTTGTTCTCCCACACTTTAACAACACCCTGCACGGTCTTAAACAGGAAATGGACTCCAAGGAGCTTTCTAAGACTGTGGCTGAGTCTATGGGCCTGTACATGAACGCTGCCAGGGAGGCGGACTTTGCTTTTAGCCATCATGGAGGCAACACAAGTCCGGGGAAACCTTTTCCAATCTGTGGACGCTCACTTGAAGAGAAACAATGTGGCTCCAAAAAGAGCCCTAAGCTGAAACCGTTTGGTTTTCAACCGCCAGGTGCCACACCCAGGGAATGCACCACCGGGACTTCAGTCAGCTCGGCGTCTATGCTCACGTCCTCCCTGTCCTGCAGTCCTCAGACCTCGAGCTGCATTTCAAGCCCTGGGGGCAGCAACAACATGGTGTCGTCTACAACCAGCCCTACATGCTTTGGCCCACTATGCTCATCTGTCAGCAGCCCTGGGAGCCAGACTTTGTGTGCGGCAACCCTAGCCAACATCAAGTGCAGGAATTCAGTCACATGTAGCCCCGTAGAGTCCAGTACAGTTGGCTCACCTCCACTGACCAGTCCGCTTAATGTCATGAGGTCCCCCATGTCCAGCCCACAGAGTATGAGCAGTGTGAGATCCCCTCCGTCCTGCAGCACTACATGTAACATTAGGTCGTCTGTTTCCAGTCCCACGGGTGGCACTTGTGCAACCGCTGCTAATAACGGCAACGTGGCAAGACTGTCCATCTCCAGTCCCGCCTCGGGGGGTCCTATGGCTGCCAGCAGCCCTCAGAACCCTTCCTCTGTTGGATTTCCTGTGTCCAGTCCTGCTGGGGGGCTAGGTTTGGTTCAGAACGACACCAACAGTCCAGAGGCAGAAGGGATGAGCAGAGACACAGATTTCAAAAACTTTGAGTTCCCTAAAGTAGAAATGGTGGACGGGGAGGTGTTCAGTGTGGGGTTGGACCAGATGGGAATGGTTAAGTACATTAAGAATGAACCTGAAACTGACTTCAGGAGCATGTGCTTAGGCAGCTCCAAATGTAATGTGAGCAGCGCACCTTTAATCACACAGATTAAGAGTGAGCCAAACAAAAACGAGGGTTGCATGAACCAGCAGCCCTTTGGTGAACCATCGCCTCCCCTCGGTCTCTTCCCTGCTTCCGAGACCACGTACTTGTCCCTGAGGAATAACATTGACGAGTACAGTCTCTCTGGGATCTTGGGGCCCCCGGTCTCTTCTGTGAATGGGAACTACGAGGCAGACTTGTTCTCCAACAACGTACTGTCTAAAGGGGTTAAGCAGGAGTCCACGGACGGCAGCTATTACCAAGAGAATAACAGCATGTCCACATCCGCCATTGTTGGAGTTAATTCCGGAGGACACTCATTCCATTACCAGATTGGAGCGCAAGGAACAATGTCATTCACACGGCATGACATGAGAGACCCGTCCAACCCTTTGTTGAATCTAATTTCACCCGTAACGGCGTTAATGGAGTCGTGGAAATCTCGGCCAGGGATGTCACAGGGGTCGCTGTCAGCCAGGAGTGAAGGCTTCTCGGGACAAGGCTGCATCGCTGACAGCATGTCAAGGTAAGCGGAAGATACGGTCCCTAAGGAGCCTCTGTCTGTGCTACTTCGGTATACTGCTGAAAATTCGGAGAGCCGGTTCACTTTTACTCAATAACAGTTCGGTGTATCTTTCAGAGTATTCCTCTTGAATGTTTCATAAGGGATGTTTATTTTGAGAAGTGCAAAATGGAATCAGCGGCACTTAAAGCACTTAAAATGCATTGTGACACAGTGGGAAGAGGAATTACACAACGAGGTTCAGGTCGCAGACATAACATCATTTTTCTTGTCACTGCCCTTTGCTGTGCTGCGACACTGAGGCAAAGTTTAGCTCTTATCTGCAACCGATCCATAAATATTGGCAAATCTTATTGGTTTCTTATCAAGACGTCTAGCTGAGAGCTCCTCCAGTGCAAAAAGCTGTTTATTGTAGGCTGTTGCAAGCATTATAAAAAATAAATGTCCGATCATAACAAGCTTTCTGTTGCCAAACGTGTAATAAACAGCTGATTATGCTGTGAGGGTTGGGATTGAAACAAAACACCCTGACCTAAGGTAAAATACATCGGTGCTAGCTGCTACGATGGTAAAAATAGAACCCAGATGTTGCGCTTCAGTTCAGTTCTGGTCTGAACAGCTGTATTTGGAGGAGATAAATTATTAAGGTGTTCATTTTTAATCCATAATCTAGCCCATTAAAACACAACAGTGGTGGAAAAAAAACCTTATCATAACCAGATGCGTATTAAACAAGAGGGAAAATTACTGAACCAGATGTTGGTCTTCAGGTGATAAACACATTGCTATATCACCAGTTTATGGATGAGATGTCAGTGACACATATTTTATGGGCTAGAGAGAAAACTCATCTGAGCAAAGTCATAAAAGACTTCCGGCTTACCTGCAGAGCTTTAGATAAAAACTGTGACGCGAGTTGTAAGCAAACTTCTGTTGGTTTGTTGCTTTATATGAAGCTCTGCTGGGATGATTTTGTACGTCACTTTGTTCTGCTGGACTAACAGGCTGTGGTACGGTTCCGTTCAACAAAATCATCAAGTGGAGATTCATCTTACTAAGAATTATTTTTCTCAAGCTCTCACTGATTGTCCTGCTGTTTAGTTTTTAAGTTGTCTTCATGTCAGTCACTGTCATTTTTTGGTACTGGTTAAGAGTCAGGGACTAGAAGATACAGCACCTTGCAGAAAATTCACACCCCTTGAACATTTTACATTTCCCCTCTCCCCCTTTTGGACATGAAGTGATAAAACAACACAAAGCAGTGCATAATCGGGGAAAGAGAAATTACAAATTTCTGTTGTTTTAAACAATCCAGAGTGTGACAGGGTTATTTTGTTACATGAATATTCACTGATCTGAACCGTTCACTCTTAGCTCTGGTTGAATTACTCGGCTCGTTCTGCTGGGGGGTGAACCTCTCCCCCTGTATCAAGTCTTTTGAAGCATTCAACAAGTTTTTCTGCATAATTGTCCTCCATCCACAGCTCATCAACTTTGCTTCCCAGTTGCTGTTGAAGCTAGGCTTCTCAGCAGCCTGATGCTGAGCCCACTATGTTTTGCTGCAGGGATGGTGTGTTCAGGGTGATGTGCTATGTTAGTTTTCTGTTTTTTCATGCTGGCTAAAAAGTTCATTTTGGTCTCATCTGATCAGAACACCCTGTTTTCACACGTCTTGCAGCAAACTGCAAACATGACTTTCATGACTGACTGTCTGACTTTCTCCGATGACCTTTTTTTTTTTGTGACTCTTCCATAAGGATACTAATACTTTTGATATCGACAGGCTCTGCCAGCTGAGCTGTGCATCTCTGCAGCTCCTCCAGAGTTAGCATGGGCCTCTTGACTGCTTCTCCGATCATTGCTCTCCTTGCTTGACTTGTCAGTTTTCGTGGACGGCCACATCTTGGTTGGTTTGCAGTTGTGCCATGGACCATCCGTTTTTTTTTAATATTGCTTGTGCAAATTCTCAGCAAACAGGCTTAAATCGGAGGCAACCGGACTTTCTCTCAGTTTTTCTGAAAATGTTTCGACACCTATCCAGGAGTCTTTGTCAATTCTGGCAGCTCACACTTGAGTTTGCTGTTTTTAAATAATTGATTGGATAGAACTCCTTGAAGTTTGCAACGTGTAAAATATTTTCTGAGTACCTAACCCAGCTTTAAACTTCTCCACAGTGTTCTCGCTGACCTTTCTGCTGTGTTCATTGATTTCCATGATGCTGCTTGTTCACTAATGTCCGCTAACAACGTCTGAGGCCTTCACAGAACAGCTGCATATGTACTAATATTAAATTACACACATGTGAGCTCTGCCTATGACTTCTGACAGATTTATTTAGACATGTCAAATGTATGTTACAAACATATGGCAAACAATTCATGTATTTTATTCACAGAAAAAAGACAAACCACCAAACATTTTAGGCTACACGGTGGTAGATTACGACTGTTGCCTTGCAGCACAAAGGTTCTGGTTTGGAATTTGGGACTGGGATTTTTCCACATAGCTTGTTCTACCTGTCCATGCACGGGTTCTGTATAGGTACCATGGCTTCCTTCCAGAGTACAGATACAGGACTGGTAGAGAGTGGTGGCCTAGCGGTTAGAGCAGATCACTTGCATTCTGAGAAAGGCTGCAAGCAGCCAGTTTGAACCCCGCAAATTGCCACTATGAGTCCCTGAGCAAGACCCCTAACCCTAGATTGTTCCACGGGCGCTGAAATGCTACCCACAACTCCCTAAGGGATGGGTCAAATGCAGAAGACAAAAGTTGTTGGATTGTACAATTACAATCACAAATAAAGATTTATTTTCATTCTTATTTTTCATTTAACCTTTATTTATGCATGTTATCTAATTAAGATCCGAGATCGGTCCAAAGACCGTAACATTACAAATAATTAAGAGATGAGATTCAGATTAAAAGAGCTGATACAAAATGTGCCAAAATCAAGAGCAAGTTTCAAAGCAACATTTCTCCATTTTTCTTCAAATAAATAGAAAAAAATAGCTAATTAATAGTTAATTGGTCTCTCTAAATTTCCCTTTGGTATGAATGTGTTTTTGTCTTTTGTGTCACTTTGCTGGTCTCTGCAGTCCACTGGCGACCTGTCCAGGGTGTATCCCGACTTTAATGAGCACCAACCCCCCCCCCCCCCCCCCCCCCCCCCCCCACCCCCACCCCCACCCCCACGACACTGCAAGGATGAGTGGGTTCAGAAATGGATGGTTGAATCACTTTCCTTCCACTTTACAATTTTGACCTGCTTTGTGTTATTCTGTCACATACAGCCTTCAAAAAACTGCACAGAACTTTGCCGTTACCTCATGGAAAAAAAATGTAGTGTAAGGAACATTAATATTTTTGCAGGGCCCTGCAGATTAGATATTTGGCAGCAACATAACATGATTAGATTTTTCTGTGAACCAGATATATTTCTTAGTCATGAAATACTACAGCAGATTGATCATACATTTAATTATTATAATGATTAAATTCCTTATTAAATATACGAGGATCAGGCGTAACAGATTCTGTGCTTCCTCTGACGTATCCGTGTTTGAGTTTATTTATACTGCATTTCGCCTTATCATGAGTTTCTATCCTCTGGGTTTGACGTGTTTATTCTCCTTTATATGAGCTGTGCACACTTGTCTAAAGAGCAGATACTCCGTCTGTGTGTTTGTGCATGTGCTATAACAAGGCTTGCAGCTCTGTGGAGACTGATACAGCCCCGTTGCCTTGGAGGCAACCCATATGGCAGGAGCCAAAGCGATGTTGACGGGATCACTGCCACCTTGGTCCTAATGAGATCCAGCTTAGACCTAATGTCAGACAGGATGACAAGAAGTGGTGGGCCACATGGCAGCAAGGCACGGAGGCAGAAGCCCAGAAATAATAATAAAAAAAACATACTTTAATACAATGCAAATATGGAACAGCACACGTAAACTATAGGTAGATGCAGATGTGTTTCAGGTAGAGTGGGAGTGAAACGTGTAAAGGTTATTTTTGACTTTCAGTGTCTTGTCATATCAGAGGCATTACCTCAGATATAAAAGTCTGGATTTGGTTGATCCAGAATTTGAAAGTACACTTTAGAAGATGCTTTGCTGCTATGGCATGTTGTTTATTTCTTATAGTCTTCTACAGCCTTTAAAAGCACAACTAAAAAACTATCTCTATTAAAGCTTTGATTGAGTATTTAAATGCTTAAAAAACAGTATAATTTGAATGAAGGTGTCATTTTGTGTGTTTTGGGGTTTCCATAATTTTATTTCTTGGTTGTATTTATGTTAAAATTTTCAATTGTGTAACTAATTTGATATTTTTAACATAATCAAGTACTGGTTATAGGATACCTGGAAGTAAAATTGTTGCAAAATGATATTTTTCTTAAATTAAAAACTGCATGACTGTTTTGTTTATTGATGCATTTATAGACTGAAAGTGGTTTTGATGTATTTAATGCATAAGAAAAGAAGGATCTGATTTTTCAGAATTTGACCTGGTGCTCGTTAATCAGAGGCGAATAAAAGAGAATTGGAGTCTCTGGAAAAATTAATATGACATCTCTAACGTTTCACCAAGTAGAATTAATTCAAAACTTGTCAGCTTTTGGTTTTGTAATTTCATGATCCAGCTAATTGTAAAAATGAAACTAAAGCCGACGATGTAATTTGTAGCTCTGGTTTTTCTAATTAAAACATCTAGATAACTTTTCCACCCATTGGAAATTAAAAACCCTTATCAACACTTTTCCTTGACCTTAGCCTGAAACCAGATTCTGCAACTTGACATTGCGAGGAAGTATCAGATTTGAGCCGGAAAAATGCTTTCAACTGGACTGTGGCCAACTCTCAATGTTCTGCAGAGGGATGAAAAGGCATACTCCTGAGAGAACACTAACAAGACTTTAATTGTATGTTCCTCCACTAAATTAATGAATGGAAACGATTTGATTAATTCAGACACTGTTGGATACTAATATCCAATTAAATTCCCGACACCAGGCATGCACAGGGGCTCCCTGTCCATTATGTGTTCCTTACTTTAAAACAGGGAGCTGCATCTTTGGGCTGGTAGAAGTATCTTTCCGTTGAAGGTGGGAGGAAATGGTTCTGGGTTAGCCCAACGGACTTGCCACTCTGTTGAAAAAGTTTTAATTATGCATCTTTCCCTGTATGATGGTGGATATTTAATCATTTAGTAGTTAGTTAAAATATATTTGCTGAACTTATCTTTATGGATCCTGGTAACAAACTTTCCGTCACAGGTTAGCGTTTTCTTTTATGTCACATTGCTTTTTAAAGAACAAGTGCTCTTTGCCTTGCTGCATTGACTTTGTTATTGCATAATTATTTTAGATGTGTCAGTTTCTCAGCAACTCTGTCATTTCAGGCACTCATAAGTATATTGGATACATAAGTAAATATGGCGATAGATTGCGCAATACATGCTCTGAACTCTTAAGTGATTGAGTTGGGAACTTTTTTCCATCATTTTGCACAAATATCAACATCTCATAGGAGAAAACCCATTCTCTTTTAGCAAAGTATTAAGTTTTTCTTTATTTTAAACCCCTAAAAATTTAAATAAATGGTGGTTCTTAAAAAATAACAACCCATTTTCAATAGTAGACCTTTATACAAAAATATAAGTGGCCTTTTGCTTAAATGGTCGTGTAAGATTTGCGTCTCTAAAATAGTTTTATTTTGCTGGTTTGAGGGCGAAATGGTTCTTATTATTGTAAAGGTTGCAGACCCCTGGATTAGGGTTTAATTTGTTTTCACCATGTGGACTTTTATAGTCATTTGTTTAACAAGAAAATAAAGCCTTATTTTTATTGATTGCAGCTGAATTTTGCACTTCTTTTAAAATTTATTAAATAAAGAATTAAATATCTGTATTGAAGAAAATTAATACATAAAACCCCTCAGCGAAGCCCCGTATGACATGCTTTTCTGAATAGTAAAACTTGGTCTGAAGGATAAAACTTTATGGTTTCCTAAAATTCCAACTGGTCAGAGTTTGTCTGTCCATCGGCCCTAAATGCTGAATATATTATGTTCTTAAATAAATAAAGCAAACCTTAGTTGGAACTTAGGTGTGACAGTAACGTCATACATATTAATTTGCAGAGATAAATGGGACGATGGTGCGTGTTTTTTGCTTCTGATAAGAGCAGACAAAGCAACTAAGGTCATGCTAGACGTCCAGACTGTGTCTGTGTCTGGAGCTGAAGCAGAGCTGAGAAGCCACTCTCAGAGGACTGGCAGCGCTGAATGTCAGGAGGATTTTTGCCATTAAGTGGCAAGAGAAGGAGTGCAGGGAGAAGCTTATCTCTGCAAATTTCAGTGTGCGATCTCATGATAGCTCCACCAGCTGACTCTCTTTGTTCCCCGGCAACGTGGCAATTTCCTTGTTTATTCCAAAGTGGTTGTGCCACAGGAAAGTAGTATCTAATATGGTTTCCTTCGTACGTGTGTTCCGCGACGCTCAATTACCATAATAACAAACTTTTAGTGTCTTCTTCTATGGTATGAAACAGTGGGTGTCAACTCCGCTGTGAGGTGTTGCAGCAGATGAAGCTACTTGGCCTGTTTTTACCCAGAAAAGTTAAAGCATTTATGCCACCAGGCAGGCGGCCAAACCTCAGAAATAAAGGATTAATGGATCTCGTATTTAGTTCGTCTGAATGTGTGTGTGCATGGTTGTTTGCACCATGTGTCCCCGATGCCTTCGAGTGGCGACATGTCAAAGGTCTACCCTGCCTGGAGATAAGCACCAACCCCCGCAAACCCTGCAAGGTTAAAAGAGTATGGACGGTGGATGGATGGAAGGATGAACCAAGGCAATCATAATAAAACTGAACCAAGGTCTGAGGAGAAGTGTTAGAAATTGAGATTGTAGATCTCATAGTGCTCCTTAAGAGCAGTAGTTTTACACTATCTATGCGATAAACAACAACGGCTTAAAGGTTATTGCTCTCATAGATTAAAGAAGAGTTGATAAATCTTTCCAGCGCTTTTATTATGGAGCACTGTTTTTTTTTTTTTTTGGCCCCGGTTATGGGAATGTAACAGTAAATGCTCAAATGAGAGCGAAAATACTTCTAATAATCTTTTAAAAGCTAATTTGTTATTATTATCCAGAAGTGAGGAACTGGGGACCAAAACAGAGTGCGGAAAAAATCGATCAAATGCTTTCTTCTTATTCTTTATGTGTTGTGTGAATAAACTTCTACAAACACATAAACCGATGTCTTTACGGGGGGATTATTAGTTTCCTGCTTGTTGCAATGCTCTCGTGTCAAGAAATACTCGCTGTCAGTATACCAGAATTAAAGC